>NC_080671.1:295070532-295226715 GCF_030247195.1 Topomyia yanbarensis | reverse complement strand
TGATCTAAATAACGATTGTGTTGATTTTGTATATGGTTTATTTTGTTTGAGTCCTAGCAATGCAATTTTCTCAAACATATATTGTAATGTTTCGTTTTCACCAACGACAGGAAGTAGAATGCCCTCATTTTCAGAGTCAGGAATAAAATCTAAGTTGCGCTGATTAAAATCACCATAAATATGAACTTTAAATTCTGGAGGAAAATTAGAGATTATTTCTTCAGCTGCTTGAAAGAAAATCTCATATGTTGATTTGCAAGCTAGGTCCGGTGGAAAGTACACTGAGACAAAAATGTGGATTTCATCAGCGATATGTGCTTTAACCCATACATGTTCAAATTCTTTGAATTTTGGTGAGACAATAAGATCGGAATTAAATATAGATGAAACTGAGATGAGAACTCCTCCGCCTGACATTCTTTGGGTTAGCTGTAAATCACGATCATCTCTAAAAACATTATAGTCACTACCAAAAACCTCTTCACTTTTTACATCCTCATTCCAACTTGTTTCGGTACCTAGAATTATCGAAAATGAGGAGCCTAATATATTCTTATGGATTTCGTTCATCTTTCCGGCGCTCCTCATTCTATTAAAATTTTGACAGTAAACCAAAATTTAAGTGGCTTTCGAAGAAGTTGGTTGTGATTCGTTATTCGTAAAAATATTGTTTAAAACTATTGTACTGTTACCAGCTGCGTCATGCTTGTCCTGGTCTGCCTCTGAGAAGTGCGTTAAAATTGGCGAAAACACGAACGTTCACAGGAGCAAGATGAACAATGATGTTGATTGTTATGGTGATTGTTGTTAAGATTATTGTTGTTTCTATTGTAAATGCTGTTTCTGTTGTTGTTGTTGCTGTAACTGCTGTTTCTGTTTTCGTTGTGGTTGTTGTTATTTCTATTGTAGTTGTTGTTGCTGTTGTAGTTGCTGTTTCTGTTGTAGTTGCTTATTCTGTGATTAATGTTGTTGTTGTTACTGCTGTTAATGTTGTTGTTTCTGTTTCCGTTGTGGTCGTTATTGTTTATGTTGTGCCTGTTTCTATTGAAGTTGTTGGTGGTATTATTGGACTTGTAGCTGTTGTTTTTGTTGCTATTGTTGTTGTTTCTATTTTGGTTGTAGTTGTGATTATTGTTATTGTTGTACTTATTGCGGTTCCTGTTCTTATTGTACTTGCTATCTTTGTTGTTGTAGTTGTTATTGTTCTTACTGTTGATATTGCTGTATTTTGTACCCTGTTTTCTTCTCGATTTTTTACTCTTTGCTGCTTTATCTTTCTCTTTTTGTTGTTTAATACGACGCTGTTTACGTAAGTCATATTCTGACCAGTCGGAGCGCCACACTCTTTTCGAACCAAGTGTGCGCCATCCATCTTTTGCCACTTGATTATGCTGCGAACCTGAGATAGCAGTTTTATTTGAAACCACGGTCAATTCGTCCATCAGACTGGGGGGAGACACCGCAGGTGTCAAACGAGCATTATTAACACTGGTTTCCAGGGTACTAATTGTCGCGGCAATTGCCCTTACTTCGTCTAAAATATCGTCCCCAACAGCGCTGGCTTGTTATTTTATTTCGTCAAGAGCATCACGAGCAGAAAACGACTGGTTACCGGTATGTTCGTTGCATTGAGACTGGTTAATGGTTATTACGCTTAAATTTTGAACTTCGCAGCATATTTTTTTTAGCTCACGAGTCAGGTCAGTTGTGAGCTCCACCACGTACTCCTCAATGCGCTTCCTTGTGGATTCCATAGATATGTTGAATAATGACGTTATATGATTTTTTAAAACAACGAGCTCATCGGCCTTATTGACCGCATTGTTTTCCATAGTGCGCGATAATGTTGACACCGCATAATCAACTTTCGCGCAGGTGATATTATTTACATTAGTCACCGCTTCTTTTAGCTGGTGATAAATGTTGTCGAACAGTTCACCAAATGCGTTCAACTTTTTGATATCAGCAGCCATTCGAAGATTGGAATCCGTTTGCGTCTTGATTAAATTAAACAGCTGCTCCTGTTGGAAAAGCACTTTACGTGTGTCAATCCCCGTTTTAAGATTATGCTGACAATCCGAGCATAGAGGAATCATAAAAGACGTGATGTGATGCTCTTGGTGCCGTTGCACTCCTACACAGACCGCGTGATACGATTTGTTGCAAAATTCGCACTTCCATAAGAAACGATCATCACTAATTGAACACGATCGAACACTGCACGACATAATGCTGACTATTTTTTCGAAAATCGCGTGCGGCTTGAATAAAATTAATCAAATAAATACTTGTAGCGTAGCGCCGTTTAGCTACGTCTACTACCGGTAACGGTCGACTAAGAACATGATATATATATATATATATATATATATATATATATATATATATATATATATATATATATATATATATATATATATATATATATATATATATATATATATATATATATATATATATATATATATATATATATATATATATATATATATATATATATATATATATATATATATATATATATATATATATATATATATATATATATATATATATATATATATATATATATATATATATATATATATATATATATATATATATATATATATATATATATATATATATATATATATATATATATATATATATATATATATATATATATATATATATATATATATATATATATATATATATATATATATATATATATAGCACTTTTTGGTTGCTTTCGGGGTCCCAAACAACTGTGCAAAATTTGGGGTCGATTGATTTTGACCCGGCGTAGCGCATTGCGTTTGAAATTTGTATGGAGATTAGTATGGGAAAACCTTCATTTTTGCATTTTTAATTCTACAGATTACAATTCTTCCTGCAGTATGCCAACAAATAGATAGAAGTATAGTCCAGGATATGCTGAACAACTTTGCCGAATGATGTATGGTGTTAGAATGTCTCTAAGCCAAGTTATAGCTGTTCAAAGTTCAATACATCGATTTAAATGCCAAAAATCATTTTTATTGCCAACACTGCGGGTGTACCAATGAAATTTCATATTTTTCCAAAATAACATTATATATTTTAGATTTACCACATAGGTATGTTTGGATGAATTATTCAAAAGCCTTAGCTCAATTTCATGAGCGTAGGTAGTTTGGCAATAGGGCGTAGTGAGTGGTGAGGGGGGGGGGGGGGATATGTAGAAATTCGAACTGAAATGTTGTCGAGTTGGAATGTTCAGATGAATTATTTCGAAACATTTACACATTGTCCTACTAGAGTGACAGGAAAAAAATTACCCCTATCGGCCCATACCTGAGTCAATTCCTAGTCCCACCAGGAGTACTTGTTCCAAATTTGAAGCAAATCGGACAAATCTAGCTACCGGACCAACGTGCCTGAAGTTTGTATGGGATTTTTCGACAATTTACATGGAGAAAATCCACTAACTCGCATTTTCGCCGCTAGGCGGCTCTCTATGCATCGTATCATCATTGTAAGTGAAAATAAGAAACATCATTTAATTGTCTACAACTTTGTCGAAGACTGCTAGTGAATCCGGCTTTGTTAAAAGAAGTTATTAAACTTTAAACGAAGTGATGTCTGGGTCAGTTTTGCATGGGGCCTAGCAGTGCGTGGTTGTCTATCGGTACGCGATTCCCACCAACAATACATTTTTGTGAGATAATGGTTAGGTTTAGGTGAATAGTATGTTCAGAAGATTTATAGTAAGTAATACGAGTCATGTTTTGGTTAGAAAATTTTAGTTCCACATTTTACCGTATAGAGGGCGCCAACACTAACTTTTCAACGGAAAGAGATAGAGATTAAGTGTCTTCCACAAACTTGTACAATAAGCATTTTTATATAATTCTTCCGAACATCTCGATACCCTATCTCACTTCTATGAAAAGTTAGTGTTGGCGCCGTCTATGCGGTCACAGGTGGAACTAAAATTTTCAAACCAAAACATAACTCGTATTATCTACTACAATTTTTCTGAACATACCATTCAGCTAAATCTAACCATTATCTCACAAAAATGTATGGTTGGTGGGAATCGAGTACCGATACACAACCATGCATTGCTAGGCCCCATGCAAAACTGACTTAGACATCACTTCGCTAAAAGTTTAATAACTTCTTTTAACAAAGTCGGATTCACTAGCAGTCTTCGACAAAGTTGTAGGCAATTAAATGATCTTTCTTATTTTCACTTACAGTGATAATACGATGTATACAGTGCCGCCAAGCGGCGAAAATGCGAATTAGTGAGTTTTCTCCATGTAAATTGGCCAAAAATCTCATACAAACTTCTGGCACGTTGGTCCGGTAGCTAGACTTGTCCGATTTACTTCAAATTTGGAGCAAGTACCCCTGGTGGGACTAGGAATCGACTCAGGGATGGGCCGATTGAGTTTTCAAAAATTTATCATTTTTCTGGGCACTCTATTGTCCTACGCATAATAGTAACGATGAAATAAAACATACTGTATCCCTTTGCCTTGCCTTTTATCAATAGAAGTTACGTTACAGACTGAATCAACTGATGTCGAGTTGATATGTCAGAGGATTATGTTTCGGTATAATATTCATGATTTGATAGTATGCTCTTTTCTATGCTGTTCGATCACGAGGCGTGAAGCTAATTTCTGGATTTCGACATGACATCCACCAGATCCCTACATCAATTTTTGCTTCAGGTGATCGAACAGCATCGAAATGAGCATCCCGTCAAATCATAGTGCGTATTAAACTGAAATATAATCAATGCAATCCTCTGACATATCAACTCGACATCAGTTGATTCAGTCTGTAACGTAACTTCTATTGATAAAAGTCAAGGCAAAAGGATTCAGTATGTTTTATTTCATTGTTACTATTATTCGTAGGACATTGTGTAAATGTTTTGAAATAATTCGTCTGAACATTCCAACTCGACAACATTCCAGTTCGAATTTCTACATATTAAAGTCACCTCCCCCCCCCCCCTCACCACTCACTACGTCCTATTTCTCAACTACCTACGTTCATGAAATTGAGCTAAGGCTTTTGAATAATTCATTCAAACATTCCAATGTGGTAAATATAAGATATATAATGTTATTTTGGAATGATATATGAAATACCATTGGTACACCCGCAGTGTTGGCAATAAAAATGATTTTTGGCATTTAATTCGATGTATTGAACTTTGAACAGCTATAACTTGGCTTAGAGACATTCTAACACCATACATCCTTCGGCAAAGTTGTTCAGCATATCCTGGACTATACTTCTATCTATTTGTTCGCATACTACAGAAAGAATTGTAGTCTGTAGAATTGAAAATGCAAAAATGAAGGTTTTCCCATACTAATCTCCATACAAATTTCAAACGCAATGCGCCACGCCGAGTCAACACCAATCGACCCCAAATTTTGCACAGTTGTTTGGGACTCCAAAAGGTACCAAAAAGTACTGTGCTCGGTTGATGTGGCTATGAATACGTTTTTGCCTATCTCATATAAAGAAAGGCTATGCAATCACTGTAAAAATCGACTTTTTAACCAAGGCCCGGAGGGCCGAGTGTCATACACCATTCGATTCAGTTCGTCGAGATCGGTAAATGTGTGTGTATGTATGTGTGTGTCATTTAAACTCACACAATTTTCTCAGAGATGGCTGAACCGATTTTCGCAAACTTAGATTCATCTGAAAGGTATAACATAAGCATAAGCTGCTATTGAATTTTTAGTTGATCCGACTTCCGGTTCCGGAGTTACGGGTTGAAGAGTGCGGTCACACAGCAAATTCCCATATAAACTGGAACCACCATGATGTTAAAATGATGTAAAACATATTAAAATTGATGTAACATTACTCTAGTTTGCGGGATAGGATCACTAATGATCAATCAAAGCAGCTTTGACCACATTGGCCACCTATGACGGTTCATGACGCCCCCGGGGACCCGCCAAGTTCCTAAGCTAATATCACACCCATTCCCCAACGAATTCTCTACCGATTTTTACAAACCTGATTTCAAATGAAAGATACAGTAATACCATTGACTGCTGCTGAATTTCATTCGGTTCTGACTTTTGCTTCCGGAGTTACAGGGGTGTTAGGTAGGATACACTGGAATTTCCCATATAAATCGGTACAATCGTAATACCTCAGAGGCTAAAAACTATTGAAATGGTCACCAAATTACTTCTAATCGCAGATCTAGATAACTGATTGCCAATCAAACATTCTTTGAATATATTGTCCACTATCGACGATTCCGGAAGTCCGGAATTCCGGGCATATTCCACAATTAAAGTCACATCGGTTCTTCGGTGATGACTGAACCGATTTTCTCAAAACAAGTCTCAAATGGAAGGCAAAATATGCAGTTGAGTATTGCGTCGCCGCCCCTCCTCCTCCGCCTTGCCCTTACACCACCCTCCTTCATCACTCCCCTCCTCTTGGACCACCCTCACGCCCGCATTTCCTTCATCCACCCTGTATACCGAAATAAGATGAAGGATTTCTGACGCATCCTCCACTCCCACTCTACCCATTCCCTCCACTTTCAAACCCATTCCACCAACATTTCAAAATATAATCACATGAAGATAACATTGAACTCATGCTGATTAAGTTAATTAAATATTATTCTTTTGCCTTTCTCATATAGAAAGTTTATGCAATTGCTCCAAAAACCGATTTTGCAACCGAGGCCCGGAGGGCCGAGTCTCATATAACATTCGACTCAGTTCGCCGAGATCGCAAAATATCTGTGTGTATGTATGTGTTTATTTTTTTTACAATGGAGAAGACCTTTACGTCCTAGCCCAGTACACGTCCTATTGGTAGGGTCCAATCTACCACACGGGGTGCACTGGGGGCGTGTCGGGCTCGAATGGTGACTAGCCATTAATACCGACTAAACTCCATTGGGCTCCGCCATCATTCCTCCCAGGAACTACCTCTCGGTATTACTTCTGGGGGGCGTATGTATGTGTGTATGTATGCATGTATGTATGTATGTGTGCATGTGCAGATTTGTTAACAAAATGTCCACATCGGTTTCTCGGAAATGGCTGAACGGATTTTTACAAACTAAGATTCAGATGAAAGGTATAATATTCCCATAGGTTGCTATTGAATTTCATTTTCAACCGACATCTTGTTCCGGATTACGAGTTGAAGAGTATGGTTACAAAACAAAATTTGTTGATTTGTCCACATCGGTTTCTCGGAATTTTCTGAACCGATTTGGCAAACTTGATTTTAAATGAAAGGTCCATCAGCTGCTGTTGAATTTTGTGTGGATCCGAGTTCTGGTTCCTGAATTACAGGGTGATACGTACGATCACGCAGCAAATCCCGATTCTAACGAATTCTGCGATGAATGTAAAAAGGTGATTTTTTTTCCAAAATGTAAACACAACTGTTGAATTTGTAGATCTAGGTCACCAACAGTCATTCAAAGTCTCTTTGGCCACACTGGCCACCATCGACGGATCCGGAAGCATCCAAATTCAGAATAACGGTTATATTGGTTTCTCGAAAATGGATAGACCGATTTGATCAACTTAGTCTCAAATGAAAGGTGTTGCGTCCCCGGAAACTGATATTAAATTCCATCTCCATCCGACTTCCGGCTCCGGAGTTACGGGTTGTGGAGTGCGATCACATAGAAAACTTCGATTCAAACCGATACCGCGATGAATGCAAAAAAAAGAAAAAAAAGGTGCTCTTATATATACTTACCAAGTGTAATAAGAATGAAAGACATTTCCATAATGTTATATTATACGAACCAGCTATTAAATCATAGTTTGGAGAAATGAGAAAGGCACAATTGCACCTCTAGGTGGATTAAAACAGGTTTTTCCATATAACAATGCCCCATCCTAATATATATAAATATATATATATATATATATATATATATATATATATATATATATATATATATATATATATATATATATATATATATATATATATATATATATATATATATATATATATATATATATATATATATATATATATATATATATATATATATATATATATATATATATATATATATATATATATATATATATATATATATATATATATATATATATATATATATATATATATATATATATATATATATATATATATATATATATATATATATATATATATATATATATATATATATATATATATATATATATATATATATATATATATATATATATATATATATATATATATATATATATATATATATATATATATATATATATATATATATTGTTGCGGAGATCCCTCGTCAGCGCAATTTTCAGTGTAACTGACAACCCGGCGCATGCAGCCAACCATCGGGATTAAAAGTGGGATGATGATGAAGCGAAAAAACGGGGCAAAAGTAGATTGGAGACATCGAACAAAAGCGGAGTGTTGAAGCGGAATTTAAAGTTTTTTTTGTAGCGAGATTGAAATTAATAGAAACACTGAAATTGTGAGTTTACGCCATTGGATTTAAATTGAATTTTTGTAAACTAAAAAATATATAAATATATTTGCAGCTTTGAAGCTTGCCGTGAAGGTTTGCTGTAAAAACCGTGTTTCATTTTCCGTTTCTCGCAACAAAATTCTTCAAAGAATTTCACTCATCAGTAAGTTGTAATGATGGGAGAGCCAACTGGATTTGATTGCATTCTTTGCGATCGGGAAAATGCGTCAGAAAACATGGTGCAATGTGATGGATGCCAGTCGTGGTGTCACTATAGCTGTGCAAATGTGAACGATTCTATCGCTGATATGAACCGAAGTTTCGTCTGTGAAAGATGCAAATCGAATGCTAAAGATAACATTGAGTCGAAATCACGTTGCAGTCAGAGCAGTAAAAATTCGACAAAGCCGACAAAATTGCAAATGCAGATGCTGGAAGAATTAAAAGCACTTCGTTTAAGACAGCTGGAAGAAGAAGAAGCCCACTCACGCATTGTCTTGGAACAAAAGGAACACTATCGGAAGAAGCGACAGGAAGAAGAGGAAAAGTTCATACAGGAAAAGTTCGATTTGATGGCATCAGGTTTAGTGGAGGAAGGACGAAGTAATCGGAGCAGCGCCAGTGGAGCGACGAGCCAGAGTGCAGTTAAAAAATGGGTGGAAAGTCAGCAGTGTCAGATTGACGGTGCCCCTATCGCAAATGAATCTGACATAGTAGCGACGAGGTCTACTCGTAACAACACACATAAGGCAAGTAGCGCACGTGCCACGCAGCACACTCATCATTCACAGTTTCGTCTTCCCACGCCACAGTTGCCGATCAATCTCCCAACATCCTCGAAATTGTTCGAAGAAAGTTCGCTACGGGCTGAATTGGATGAAGAAAATTCAAGAGCAAACGCAGGCCCGACTCGTCAGCAAATTGCTGCCAGGCAAGTAGTGAAGTGTGAACTGCCAATGTTTACCGGCAACCCTGAAGATTGGCCCATGTTCAACAGTAATTTCATCGCAACGACGGCGGCTTGCGGTTACACAAATGTAGAGAACATGGTTCGTCTCCAACGATCATTGCGTGGCCCTGCACTGGAAGCTGTCAGGAGCCGTTTACTACTACCGGCGTCGGTCCCGAGTGTGATGACAACGTTGAAAAAACTTTACGGAAAACCAGAGATGATTATAAATTCTCTGCTAACAAAGCTGCGCAGTGTACCCTCACCAAAGGCCGATAAACTAGACACGGTCATTGTCTTCGGGATGGCAGTGACAAACCTCTGCGATCATTTGATAGCAGCGGATCAGCAGGCACACTTATCAAACCCATGTCTATTACAAGAACTGGTAGAGAAGCTACCAGCCAATCTAAAGCTGGACTGGGCGGGTTTCAAACGACGGACAGATAGTGTAAATCTTAGGGTGTTCTCAATGTTTATGTCGGACTTAGTTGATGCAGCTGCCGATGTAACAGTCATGTCCACCGACTCCGTCAGGATGAAAGAAAAGGCGAAACTTGAAAGGCTATTCGTTCACACACAGGACGATTCGGAAGATTGTACAGAAAACGATATAAACACGGCGTCGATTGCGACACATAAGGGTACGGGAAAGTTTAAAAATTCAGATAATACGTACACCAAGCAGTGCCTTTGCTGTACTAAACAGAATCATCGAATCGCAGATTGTGAGGAGTTTCGGTACCTTGCTGTGGACGACCGTTGGAAGTTTGTACAACAGAATGAACTTTGTCGCACCTGCTTGAGTAGGCATGGACGTTGGCCTTGTAGAAACTGGAAAGGATGTAAGGTAGATGGATGTCGTTATCGTCATCATACACTTCTCCATTCACCTACAGTCGATGTAAATGATCGTTCATTAGTAGCAATGCACTTCGGAATATCATCCAACCTGTTTCGTATTATTCCTGTAAGACTGCACGGAAAAATGGGCCATGTTGACACATTTGCCTTTCTTGACGATGGTTCGTCTCTTACTATGATCGAAGATGAGCTTGCCTCTCAGTTAGGTGCAGAGGGTCCACAAACACCTTTATGCTTGCGCTGGACAGGGGAGGTTAAGAGAATGGAACCTGATTCGCGAAAAATTCGACTTATGATTTCGGGTACAACTTGTGACGAGAGGTATACGCTGGAGAACGTTCGCACGGTCAGCAAACCCGAGTTCCCGTCACAGACGCTGCACTACGACCAGTTAGCCAAAGTTTACCCTCATCTACGAGGTATTCCTGTTCAAAGTTATGATTCCATCCAACCTCGCATTCTGATAGGCCTTGATAATCTACGAATACAAGTGCCTTTAAAAGTTCGTGAAGGAAGAGCAACAGAACCTGTTGCTATGAAGACTCGCTTAGGATGGTGTATTTACGGGAACGTTTCACAAGAACAGCACAGGACTTCGAATTATTTGCATTGCTACGAGTGCAACCATTCAGTATCCGCGGATGAACAGCTACACCAGCTAGTGAAAGAATATTTTGCTGTAGAAGAAGCTACAATTACAAAAGGAATTGAACCGAAGGAAAACAAACGGAAATCCTCGAACGAACGACGAAAAGAGTTGGTCAAGGATATGAAACTGGTCTCTTATGGAAACAAGATGCTATACACTTTCCGGAAAGCTATTCGATGGCTCTTAATCGCTTAAAGAGTCTCGAGAAACGACTTCAGCGGGATCCAGATCTGTGTGTCAGAATTAAGCAACAAATCATGGATTATCAAACGAAGGGCTATGCGCACCGCGCTACAAGCGATGAATTGAATTCGATCGATCCTGATCAAGTTTGGTACTTGCCGCTTGGGATTGTAAAACATCCTCGTAAGCCAGGGAAAGTCCGTTTAATTTGGGACGCTGCCGCCAAGGCAGGAGGTGTGTCATTCAACGATAAAATACTAAAAGGACCGGATATGCTGTCATCCCTACCGGCCGTATTGATACGATTCCGGCAACGGAACATCGCGATATGTGGGGACATTCGCGAAATGTTCCATCAGATTCGAATTCGCAACCCAGATAGACAATCACAACGTTTCTTATGGCGAGAGAATTCCTCCCAAGCTCCAATTATATTCATTATGGATGTTGCTACCTTTGGGTCTGCTTGTTCGCCATGTACAGCACAATATATAAAAAATTTAAATGCTAAGGAGTTCAAGGAACAGTATCCTCGTGCTGTTGAAGCAATTTTGAAAAGCCATTACGTGGACGACCTGTTGGACAGCGTGGATACCATTGAAGAGGCGGTGAAGTTAATTGAGGAAGTAAAAACTATACATAAGGCAGGCGGGTTCGAAATTCGCAACTTTCTTTCTAATTCATTCGAAGTGCTGCGGAAAGTCGGTGAAATTACTAACGTTAAATATCCTAGTTTGAAGTCTAACGAAGCTGCGCCTAACGAAGTAGTATTGGGTCTCCTTTGGTGCCCGCAGAGTGACATCTTTACATTCTCTACGACAATGAGACCAGACATCCAAACCGTACTAGAAAACGACGCGGCACCTACAAAACGTCAAGTACTCCGTGCTGTAATGACAATTTTTGACCCATTAGGATTGATATCTTGCTACACAGTGCATGGCAAAATACTAATGCAGGACATTTGGAGAACGGGAATAGCTTGGGACAACGCAATTGGCGATGAGTTGGTGGATAAATGGCAACGATGGGTCAAAGTTTTGTTATCCTTGGACCGCGTATCAGTTCCCCGTTGCTTGCTCCCCAAAACGGACATGACTTCTTTAGAAGGTTGCGAACTACACACGTTTGTGGACGCCAGTGAGTCGGCATATGCTTGCGTTGTATACATACGGTGTGTCGTTGACGGAAAACCAAGGTGCAGTCTAGTGGCAGCAAAAACAAAAGTAGCACCACTGAAACCTTTAAGCATTCCTAAACTGGAGTTACAGGCGGCACTGATTGGGGTACGTTTGGCAAAAAGTGTACTCGATGCTCTCACATTGCCAATCAAACGGAAAGTGTTTTGGACAGATTCGACGACGGTGTTATCATGGCTGCACTCTGATAGTCGGCGCTATCATCAGTTCGTGGGATTTCGCGTGGGCGAGATTCTATCGTTGGCGGAAATTACAGAATGGCGTTATGTACCATCCAAACTAAACTCGGCGGACTGCGCTACTAAGTGGAAAGGTGAACCTGATCTTGATCCGTTGAGCACCTGGTTTACTGGACCTGCATTCTTGTATTATTGCGAAAACAGCTGGCCAAAATTGCCCAGTTTATATGAAGTTAAAGTGGAGCTCAAATCGGTTTATGTACACCAAGAAGTAATGCCTATCGTCGATCTTTGTCGCTTTTCATCTTGGGACAGATTGGTGAGAACAATGTGCTACGTTTATCGTTTTGCCGCTACCATCATGCAGCGTAAACTCGATCCGAAACATCCCGTTGGACTAATCAACCAAGAAGAGTTCCAGAAGGCCGAAAATTTCCTGTGGCGTTTAGCACAAACCGAGACATTTCCTGAAGAACAAAGGACCTTGCAGAAGCAGCTGGAACCTGACATGTACAGTGAGAAGCTCTCGAGGTGCAGCCCTTTATACAAGCTCACGGTATTTATGGATGAGGAAGGAGTGATGAGATTAGGAGGTCGTATAGGGGCTGCACCTCACACCCCCTTCGAAGCTAAGTACCCCATCATCCTTCCTAAAAACCACACAGTGACTCGTCTTATTGTTTATAGATATCATCAACGTTTTCTTCACGCAAATCACGAAACGGTCGTGAACGAGCTGAGACAACGATTCTGGATACCTAGACTTCGATCCATAGTGCGACGAGTGGCAAAAGAATGCCAGTACTGTAAAATCTACAAAGCAGTTCCAAAGCCACCAATAATGGGACCTCTACCGAGGGTGCGACTGACACCGTTTATAAGACCTTTTACATTCACGGGTGTGGACTATTTCGGTCCAATTTATGTAAAAGTGGGACGCAGTTTATCTAAGCGATGGATCGCACTTTTCACCTGTTTGACAGTGCGAGCAGTACATCTGGAGGTCGTGCACTCTCTCTCAACTATATCGTGCGTCAAGGCTATTCGAAGGTTCGTGGTCCGACGGGGATCACCTCAGGAGATATATTCGGACAACGGGACGAATTTCATCGGTGCTAGCCGTTTGCTGTTGGAGCAACTAAGCGGCATAAATGAGGGATGTGCAAGGGCATTTACTAGTGCGCACACAAAATGGTTCTTTAACCCTCCGGCTACGCCCCATATGGGTGGCGCTTGGGAGCGTATGGTGCGCTCAGTGAAAACGGCTATGGCAGCGGTGGCAAACAGTCCGCGTCATCCCGACGACGAAACTTTGGAAACTATAGTACTAGAGGCCGAAGGGGTAGTTAATTCAAGACCACTCACATATGTTCCGTTGGAGTCAGCGGATGCCGAGTCCCTTACCCCAAACCACTTTTTACTCTATGGTAGGTCAGGAGTAGCACAAGCGCCATCCAATTTTGAACAGCTTGGCCATGTTCAACGAGATAGTTGGAAGCTAGCTCAACATTTAGTTGATGAATTTTGGCGCAGATGGCTTAAGGAGTACGTACCAATGCTTACTCGTCGCGCTAAGTGGTTCGACCCTGTTCGACCTATTCAACGAGGAGATTTGGTTATTGTTATTGATGATTCGAAGCGGAATCTTTGGGAACGTGGTGTAGTTGATGATGTGACTACTGGCAAAGACGGTCAGGTGAGATCGGCACTGGTGAGAACGTCTGGTGGTATCAAACGACGTTCAGCCGTTAGATTTCTGGATGTCGCGAAATCAGATGTTGGAAGTAAACGTGATATGCCTGGGTCCCAATTACACGGGGAGGGGGATGTTGCGGAGATCCCTCGTCAGCGCAATTTTCAGTGTAACTGACAACCCGGCGCATGCAGCCAACCATCGGGATTAAAAGTGGGATGATGATGAAGCGAAAAAACGGGGCAAAAGTAGATTGGAGACATCGAACAAAAGCGGAGTGTTGAAGCGGAATTTAAAGTTTTTTTTGTAGCGAGATTGAAATTAATAGAAACACTGAAATTGTGAGTTTACGCCATTGGATTTAAATTGAATTTTTGTAAACTAAAAAATATATAAATATATTTGCAGCTTTGAAGCTTGCCGTGAAGGTTTGCTGTAAAAACCGTGTTTCATTTTCCGTTTCTCGCAACATATATATATATATATATATATATATATATATATATATATATATATATATATATATATATATATATATATATATATATATATATATATATATATATATATATATATATATATATATATATATATATATATATATATATATATATATATATATATATATATATATATATATATATATATATATATATATATATATATATATATATATATATATATATATATATATATATATATATATATATATATATATATATATATATATATATATATATATATATATATATATATATATATATATATATATATATATATATATATATATATATATATATATATATATCAAATCTCAATTGTTACAAAGTTGTTGAACTTTTTGTGTTTAGAACTTAATTGTCTTAAAATACCTCTAACTCAAAAAGTATACTTTGTGTTGCAAACCTTTTAGGTGCATTGAGAAGGTAAGAAAATTTCCCCTATTGAGTGATTCTCTTACATGTTTCAGCTAATTAGTTTAAGTAACCTTTTCAAAGTAATATATGGGAAATTTTACGATTTTCATCGATTTTTCGTTCATTTCTCCAAAATTTTAATAGTTAACATCATCATTTGAAAAATTCATAAGATATGAGATTCGTACTATGCGGGTATTTATTTGTCTCAAAACACCTCTAACTCAAAAAGTATGCTTTGTGTTTCAAATCATTTACGTGCATCTGGAAGGTGAGAAAAGTTCCCTTTGAGTGATTCTCTTACATGTTTCAGCTAATTAGTTTAAGTAACCTTTTCAAATATATTTGAAATTTTACGATTTTCATCGATTTTTCGTTCATTTCTCCAAAATTTTAATAGTTAACATCATCATTTTAATAATTCATATTATTGGTCTTGAAGAGCTGCATAATTCGTTCTTTGACATGATAAGATAAGAGACTTCTACTATATGGGTACAGCACAGTGGGAATCCGCGTAGTAGGAGACCCGTAGAAGGTAATGAAAAGATACAAGAAAGTATATCTTCCCTATGATAATACAACTGTTATGTATAATGTTTACATTGAATAAAATTACATAAATGACTGTAACATGTTTTGATAAGAGTACATTTGTAAAATTATGCATTACTCATGACTTACCTTTAAATCTCTCATAATTCGACAGCTCTCAATTGGGCCCATGGTTGAAAACATCGAGTAAAGTTCGCGTTCAATCATATCCTGTGGTAGATAGTTGACTATGAGATTTGTTCCAGAATAGTTGCTGCCACCAGGTCCGAAATTCATTCCAGATAAAGAGCTTGTACTTGAGGATGAAGTTTGAGGCACATTGCCAAATGTGCTACTTGAAGGCAGTTCGAACATTCGCGGTCTTGACGAATAAGAAAAATCTGAGTCCTGCCCATACGCATAATTCGACTGGAAAATTTCAAGCAATTTGAACTTGGCAATTTAACATTGATGACTAGAGTAAAGACGGATACTGGCTAAACTAATTTCAGTACACATTTTTTTCTGATTTAATTGTATTATTTAAACTTCAAAGGTGTTTTTGAAAATTTGTACTATTTGTGTTAAATGATCGTTAGTGTAATTGTGCAAAAAGACAAAATATAAGGAAAATGTGTATTAAAACTTGTATATAATTTATAAATAAAAGGAAGATAGAACATAGCATGTTAAAGTAGTCTGTAGAGCTAACATTCCTTTTATTTTTCGCTTTACATCGTTGATTGACTCGAACGTTACGATACTAGAAAACAATGACGCCTAGGATCAATCACTGTCAATAAGTTGTTTCCATTTCCTTCCTTTTATTCAAATATGTTAACACAAATCCCAAAAGGATAGAAATATCCTGGTCCAATTCGAACTTAGTAAAAGTTGATGAGCGATATAAATGAAACGCACGAATCGAAGACCGATCATAAAGGTATAATCTGAACGCAGCGCGATAACGGGCCTACGAAGCGGCTAGTGCAAAAACACGCGATTAATTATTTACACAAAAAAGGTCAAGTTTAGATCAATAATGTCTTCGGAAGGTTTTATCAGTATTTCATTACCTTTCCTCTGGTTTAGTACATTCAGTGAATAATCTCCCTAAAAGTGAGATATTTTTCTTATGTTTTTTTAAATGCATAGATAATGAAATCATATGTTCTGCAATGTTGTAGAGCTACTTTTTGCGAACAATTTTGCTTAAGAGTTCAAAGCTGTATCTTCCATACTTGAGATGTTATAGTGCCTTGTTTGTGGATGACCCCTTAAAATCATTTTTTAATATAACTTTTTTGGTATCATACCTATGAATTTAGAATATTTCACAAAGTTAGTTGTGTCAATGCCACCCGCAACTCTTAAGCACTGAACACCATTCGATGAAGAAAATAACAAAACAAATTCTTGTTTTTCTAATTAGTTGATTTCAACAGAAAAATGAAAAACATAACTAAATTTTCCCTTAATTTTGCGAGATTCTCAAATAATAGTTATTGAAAATTATTATTGATTTTGATTCAAGACGCACATCATACGAAATGACAGCAAAGTAGCCAAGATGCACACCTTACTGAAATACATAAAGGTAGCGACAGCAACTATGTTCATACACGTTGGGCATAACGGTTATGCCGGTAGGTAGTTGTCTCAGCTTGGAAAGCTTGTTTTAGCCTGGACGCAACTACCTGTACCAGTACAAAAATAAAACAGAAATTCAACTGACCTCATTTTGGTTTTACCTAGTTTTTCTTTAAAAACATTTCAATAAAGGGATGATTTTGATTAAAAAAAATTCAATACATGTATACTGAAAGTTGAAAGTATTGTCGAAAATTGTAAAAATCATTCTATTTCAGATTTAGTCGATTATATAGTAAAATTTCAATTATTAACAAATGTAATATGCAATATGATAATTATTTTTCATCTTTTGAGATTCCAAACTAGATGTGGAATAAGTATGAAGTTTTTTGTAGTGCTGGCTGACTAAATAGAAAAGAAATAAAAATTATACCTTTCATCTAAAATTGAAATCATAAATCAATTACCAACACTCCTTAAATACATTTGGCTATTTCGTCTCATTTAAGAGTGCAGTTTATTAAAAGATAAAACTATGAGAAACATAACTCTATATTATATTTACGTGTGAATTACTTGCATACGGAATATTTCAACAATTTAATTTCATACCTTCATCCGTCAGTCGGTGAAACAAATCGTTTGAAATATCATATGTTGTATTTTACGATGAACCAGTTTAATTTAACAATGAGATTAGTTGAATTCCAGTCGTTTGTGTCTTGGCTGAAAAGGTAGTGTAACGACATATGCAATTGTGTCTGGGCTAAAACAAGCGTTACAAGCTGAGACAAGCGTTTCAAGCTTTAGTTCAGGTAGGCTTTTTAAGTTTTGTGCTAGGCTGAAACGTTCGTGTCCAGGCTGAAACTGACAGCATAAAACCAACAGCGTTGGATTATTGTTTTCAACAAAAACTTAGTTCGCCCAAATATTAACTAGACGAAACCAAAAACTCAACTAATTTTTTAGTTGAAATTGTGATGAATCGGTTTTCCGTGAGAAGATAAGTTTTGTTCTAGCTCTTCTATTTTCGAAGTAATTGAGCAATTTTTGAAAAAAAAATTAGTTAGTTTTACGTTTGAATTAACTTTCAAATGACGTTCATTTTCGTAAATCATGTAATTTTACTCCACATATGGTGTTTGTTTTGAATGGCAGTAAGAGTAATTTTATATCATTGCGCATGTAAAGTATTTATTTCATGTAAAATTAAACGGAACACAGTAATTGTTCGTCATATCGTGAGATACGAGTTATTAAATTTTTCCTACATTCAATGATACGAAACGTTTTAAGTGAAACTAATTTAAAGGGATTTTCTTCCAGTCTACTTTCTACTTCTGCCGCAGTCAGACGTACAATCGAGCCAAGTGAACAACAGGCCTCTCGATCTAGTGTGCATTGTCTCGAGAACAAAAGGAAATATCGGATTATTCTTGTCATCATGAGTAAAGTTGACGAAAAAGCGCTACTCCGACCCAACGCTGCGGTCGTTGACTTTAAATTTTGTTTAAAACGACCGAGTTTTAGTGAAGTGGAATACCTTCTGAAGGTAAAAATGCAACTTAGGCTTGCGGAAGTCTTGTACCTTCAGTATCATCATCTTCGCAATGTAGTGTTAATATCATTCAACACGTTAGCACAAGCCGAGCGTTTCGTTTTGAAGAACAACTTAAAACACGTGGTTGAAAGTGACAACGTTGGAATTAAGATTCCCGTATACATTGAGAATGATTATATTGATGTAAGGTTATATGACCTATCACCTCGTACCCCTCCTGAGCCAATTGCAAAATGCATGTCGCAATACGGAGAAGTAGAATCCGTTACACCTGATACTTGGAGAAACTTCTTCCCGGGTACTCCTAACGGCGTTTTTGTAGTGAGGATGCGGGTTGAAAGGCCTATACCCTCCTACTTGGCAATAAAACTCAATACTCACGGAACTACAATTATGCAAACTACGCTATGCACCCATGAGGGGCAAACGCCTACGTGCAAGTATTGTAATCAGACAGCTCATCATGGACAACCTTGCGCGGAAGATGCAGAGGAAAATGCATCTCAACCGATTGCCAACTCATCTACGGCAAACCAACCTAAAACAGAGTTTTCAATACGAATGCCTGAACCACAAACGGTGGCCAATTTTGTGGCAGCTGTTCAGACCATAATGACAACCGCAAAAGAATCATCAAGCACCCCAAAAGCAACTGTAAGCAACATCGGCAACGAATGCAGTAACAATGACGACGGATTTACACTGGTCAACAATAAGTGCAAGAAGCAAGTGAGAACATCTGATCCCGGACACCAAGCCAGCTTCGACCGGGACGTGAAAAACAAGAGAGAATTGAATGACCCCCCTGACGCTGTTTGCCAGCAGACCTCGCGAAAAAAGGTCTCCGCTCGCAATAAAAAGTTGCGCGCACGAGATCCAATTAATTAATTCTTGTTGTTGTTTTCTTATTTTTATTTTTACATGTATTGTAAACGTATAAAAGATCCACGGCTCCGTTAAGCTACCGCTATGAGCCGTGTCAAATAAACGAATTAAATAAAAAAAAGGGATTTTCTTTAAAATGTGTACATTTGTACAATTGGAATGCAAGGTAATTGATTGCAACACAATTTCTTCGTATACTTAGTATTCATGTTTAATGAAAAGTATTATCAGATAAAGCTGTGCATCTTATGGTTTTTGACGATGACACTAGCAGTGATAACGATGGCGATGGCGATGACACTAGCAGCGATGAGATATTTAAATAAACTGTTATAAATGTATTTATCTTAAATGTGGTTTTTATTTTTCTATAAGAAATATAAAAAACGCATAAAATATTCCATTCTGGTGACTTTATAATAAACTTTGGGTGCTCATAACTCAAGTGCACAGTATTCTCTTAACCTGTAACCCGTCAGGGTAACAATTTAGCACTGGGTGGAAATATACCCTTTCGTGCGTACTCTCTCCGTAGAGTGTATTGTTTACGAAAATTTATGCTCACCGCTGTTTCGATATCGTTCATTTTTTCTTGTAAATTTTTATATAGTTTCGCGTTTGTGAACGGTTTTGTGCGTTCAGATAGGTGTAGTAATTTTTGTTTGACAATTGTACATAGTTAACATAGGGCTTAGATAGGCCACCGCTCTCCTGCTGCTGAAGTAAAAGTACTGGCTATGCTGCGCATAGGTGATGACAGCTATGCGGCGGTACGTTTTTTTGGTGCTGGTTTTGGGGTTTGTTTTGGGTCGAATGAGGAAGGCGGCCATTGAGTTTTTTTTAGAAAGTGACGGACCACGAACAAGAACAGACGTCCAGAGTATTTTTCTTTCGGGACAGTTTTGCGCCACCGTAACTGTGGAGTTTAGTGCGCGCGTGTGACAGTAAAATCCCTGTCGAAAAGTGCCGGTTTGTGGTTCGGGCACAGTGCATAGTGTGGTGTCGGTTCGCCAAAAGGGGTTAGCTAATTACAAAGGAGTTCTTTCGCTACCCCGGCTAATTAAAAAGGAACCGAACATCAACCGTTCTCGCTATAGAGGATAAGTCGAACGAGCCTAGCTCTCCTCTATAGCTAATAGCCAAGGAGAACGAAGCAGGGCGGACAAAGGTTCCCCCTGGGAAGTTTACTGCGGTAACTTCCGGGATCGTTTACGGCGAGTAGACGATCCGGCGATTCGTCGCCAACGTCGCTAGGGAGGTTCCAACAAAGGAGCCAAGCTCACCTCCCTAGCTAAACGCCAAGGACCGCTGCCGGAGCAGCCAACGATACCAGCAGGAGAACTCGGCCGTCGGAGTCCCGGCCGGTCGGATAAACCCCCGCCTTCCACAGTCATCAAAAGCAGTAGCAGCAGCAGTGAAGTAGAGAAGCGGAGAAATAAAAGTCGGTAAATTTAGTAAATTACTTGTTTGTTTACTTTTGTTTTTTGTTGTTACGAAAATCCGAAATTCTGTAGAGGCACCTAGGCCGCCCTGAAAAGAAGGGTTCGCCGGGCAAACCAGAACCCGAGTAGTGGGCAAACCCCTACTTACATTTGGCGCACAGCGCAAAACACACTGAAAAAAATATTTTCCTATTTTGGAAAATATTTTTTTCTTCCGGAGTGTGGGGTGCTTCTACTAAATCGAGGATTTTCGTAGAACAGTGGTGAGGTTTCTTCCGCAATATTTTTCCGCGGTCGTATATTTATTATTTATTTACATTTTTGGTATTATTTTTTGATTTTTGCATTTTCCTTTTTTTGTCCGAATTTGTGGATTGCGTTGTTTGTGTTTGGTCTGCCGGACGAGTAGTTTGAAGGTTGTTGTCATTTATTCGGTTGCGGTGGCCAATCGCCTTGAATTCTCAACCCGGTTTGAGACATTTTTGGAGCAGCTTGATTTCCTGAAATTTTAAGGGAATCGTTAGTGGGCGAAAAATCAGAAATAATACCGTGTCAGTACTTACATGCTTTGTGTCTTGGTGATTTCTTCCAATATAGCGCAAGTTATGATGGCGTTGGAGAAATTCAACCAAGCGTGTGTGTTCATGCGCGTCGATCATTTACATTTCGATGAGCTGGATTTTGAGTTGCAATCTCGAAGCATTTTTATCTCTCCTGATTCGGATCTTTCGGGTGTCCAGCGGCAGCGGCGTCTTCGGGGAATTTTGTCGCATGAGCGGTCGTCTCGGAGGGAATTAGTTCGCAATTTCCGGGGTGACGTGGGTGAAGAAAAGGAGATCTGCCTTGGTAAATTACTAACAATCAAGGAAGATCTCCAGTACCGGTGCCCAAACAAGGAGATTTACCGAACACGGTTGCTTCATTTGGGCTCTAGGCTCCAGGTTATCCGAAATTATGCGGCAGGGGAGGTCAACCAGGAAATTTCGGGGTTGCTGGAGGAAGTTCTAGCAGTTTATGCCAGTCATTATAACGACGAACAGGCAGCACTTCCTCCCGACAACCAAGAAGGGGAGGATGGAGAGATTTTGGGAGATTTGCTGAGTACAGACGTACCTGCGATTCCACAGGGATCCAATCCTTCCGATAACCAAGGATCTCTTTCTAAACAGCTCGTAGGGGACGACCTGTTGCGTGTCTTGTGCGAGATGAGGGACGAGATTCGACAATTGCGACAGCAATCCGACGATAATAGAGCCCTAGCGTCTCAGGGGTCTGATGCTTTTTCAAAAGCTACTGAAACGCTAATGGGTGGGATTGCTTCACTGACAACCATTTCGTCAGTTTTAAGAAAGACGGTTCAAGAAGTTGTCTCACTTCGTGAATCCGTCAGTGAACTTCGGGCACTAGTACATAAGAAGGAAAGTGCACCCGAGATGGATCTGCAGACCGATCTGGAAGATTTGCGTTTGATGGACGTACCCGATTCATTTGATGAACCAGAGATTCCTCGCCCAACACTGGCGCCCAGTCCCGATCAATTTGTGTTGAAGCGAGGATTCTCGGGTCAACAAAATATACGCCCATCACTTCCAATTGAGAAACCGAAACAGAATACCGAATTCACAGCCCCGTACCAAACTCAGAACCAGCCTCACGTTCCTGAATGGACCGAACAGCGGACGGGACCATCCTATCCGAACTTTTCAATATCTACCAACGCGGGAAACGGATCGATGGCAGCCCCAAGGAATTACTCGCGTAACCCGCAACGCGTCGCTGACTGGAAAATTCGGAAGTATGCTGGAACTGATGAAGGAACGGGACTAAATGAATTCTTGGACACCGTAGCGAGTTACGCTGCGTGTGAGCAAATGTGCGAAGACGAACTTTTCAATTCTGCGATGCATTTGTTCACTGGCAATGCTTTGACCTGGTATCAGGCTATGCGTGCGCAAAACCGGTTGTTTAACTGGAACCATCTTGTTTGCGAGCTCAAGGTAAATTTTGTTCATCCTGAACTTGATGCTACGCTCAAAATGAAGGCTCTCCAGCGCCGGCAGATGCGTAACGAATCTTTCCAGGAATATTTCCTGGAAATGGAGAAAATATTTCGTGCTATGACGGTTCCAATGGCACCGAGCGAAAAACTCGACGTGCTCAAGCGGAACCTGAAAGCCGACTATAAACAAATGCTTATCCTCAGGCCAGTGAACACGCTCTCAGAATTGATGAGTCTTGGTAAATCGATCGACGCCTCCAAGACGCCGATTTATCAGAAAGTTTTCGGTTCTTCTCGGGAAGTTGCTGCTTATTCTGATAATCCACCACAAAACAAACAAAAACAAAACAATCAAAACCAAAAGAGAAGTGGACAGAATAACGGCAACGCAAAATCCAAAACGTTTTGGAGCAAGAATGCCAAACCGGCAGGTCTTGATTCAAACAAGCCTCCTGACAACCAGAAAAAGAAACAGCAAGGGAATCAGGATGGCAAGAATCTCGAGGGAAGCAATCAAAAACCGATCGAACCACCGCAGAAACCTATGATGTGCCTAGAATATTTGGTGGAAAAGCATCGTCCTCCAGTGCTCGGCGTCTGCTACAATTGTGGCGACAAAGGACACGAATATGAGGAATGCCGGAAACCAAGGCGGGTCTTCTGCATAGTGTGCGGATTTAAAGGTTTTGATGTTTCTCGTTGCCCTTACTGCCTAAAAAACGGGATCAGAACCAACTGAAGTCGCAGTTGGCAGTAAAACAGCGCTCCAAACAACAACTCATTATTAACCCCCAGATTTACGACAGTTTTCGACCGGCTCGTGATGAGGACTATGATAATTCGTTGTCTGTCGAAACCATCGTCCTGGACGACCCGTTCGATAACCGTCCATTTGCAATTGTCGCAGTGTACGGCAAATCCTTCAAAGCCTTGCTCGACAGTGGTAGTAACGCCACGATTATGACTAAAAAGCTATACCAAAAGTTTTCAAAAAGTCCCTTGAAAAGTTTGGAACGACCATTCGAATTACATTCTGCAAATGGTCAAACCTTACCAATCATTGGACAAGCGTATCTCCCGTATACTTTTCAAAATTTGACAAAGGTCTTATGCACTCTTGTAGTAGAGCATCTGACCGTCAACTCCATTCTAGGTATGGACTTTTGGCGCGCCTTTGGGATTTCTCCTGAGATACAAAACTGTGCTCTGTTGAACTCAGGTCAGGAATCGGAGAACGACGAAGAAGATGAAGTACCGCGTGAGTCGATACTCACTTCGGAACAGTTAGCGCGCGTAGAAGAAGTAAAGAAGTGTTTCCAGGCAGTAGAGCCCGGAAAGCTAAGCCCAACCTCATTCACAGAGCACAGGATTGTCATCAAAGATGAATTCCAAGGTGCGGCACCCGTTTGCCGATATCCTTATCACATGAGCCCAAAGAAACTGTCAAAGGTCTGGGAAGAAGTTGACCGATGGCGGTCTATGGGTATTATCGAGGAGTCTGATTCGGATTGGTCGCTTAATATTGTGGCGGTCACGAAACCAGACGACTCAATTCGCCTTTGTCTAGACGCTAGGCCTCTCAATGAGCGTACTGTACGAGATGCATACCCTCCGCCCCACCCTGGGCGAATATTGGGCGGCTTACCCAAGGCGAAGTACCTGTCTACTATAGACTTGAAGGAGGCCTTTCTCCAGGTACCCCTGGCCAAGGATAGTCGCAAATATACCGCTTTCAGTGTTCCCGGCAGGGGTATGTTCCAATTTACTCGTCTACCATTTGGTCTCGTCAACAGCCCCGCTACTCTGGCGCGACTGATGGACCAGGTTCTAGGACGAGGTAAATGGGAACCTTACGTTTTCGTCTACCTAGATGACATCATCGTGGTAAGCGAAACGTTCGAGCATCACATACAGTTGCTCAAAGCAGTGGCCGATTGTCTAGCAAGAGCCAACCTAACCATCAATTTGGAAAAATCCCGTTTTGGAGTCCCCGAACTAAAGTTTCTTGGTTATTTGTTGAATCGGGACGGACTCAAGGTCAATCCTGACAAAATTCAGCCGATTCTCGACTACGAGAGACCGGTTACCGTGACGAAACTTCGTCGTTTCCTCGGGATGTGCGGTTATTACCGCCGTTTCATTGATCGGTTCAGTGAGGTCACTGCTCTCTTGACCGATCTGCTCAAAACGAAAACCAAGAGCTTAGTTTGGAACTCCGAGGCAGAACTCGCGTTCCTTAAAATTAAGGAACTTCTAGTCACTCCTCCAGTTTTAGTCCCACCAGACTTCTCCAAAGAATTCATTCTTCAGACAGACGCTAGTGACGTAGCAGTCGCTGCTGTTCTGGTGCAGGAGTATCCCGAGGGTGAGAAAGTAGTTGCTTACTTTTCGCACAAACTGACCACTCCCCAAAGGAACTATCATGCAACTGAAAAGGAAGGTCTGGCGGTGATAATGGCGGTTGAACACTTTCGAGGTTACTTGGAAGGTTATCATTTTCGACTGGTCACTGATTCGTCAGCGATTACATGGATACTGAAGACTAAATGGAAAACCAGTTCACGTTTGAGTCGTTGGAGTTTAGAATTGCAACTCTACGACATGTCTATTGAGCACCGGAAAGGCAAGGACAATGTCGTTCCAGATGCGTTATCCCGGGCCATAGCAGCCGTTTCCGCTTTGTCCACCTCAGACTGGTACTGTTCCATGAAGTCCAAAGTTATCCAAAATCCTGACGACTATGCCGACTTCAAAGTAGAAAATGATCAACTTTTCAAGTATGTAAACTCGAAAGTTGTTCCGTGCGACTCGCGGTTCAGTTGGAAACTCGTCCCAGCACCCGAGTTCCGTCAAGATTTGATCCAACGTACCCACGAAAATTTGCTTCACGTGGGATACGATAAAACGATCCACGAAGTGCAGTTGCGATATTACTGGCCTCGTATGGGATCGGAAGTACGAAAGTTTATTCGAGAATGTGGGACGTGCAAGGAAATCAAAGCTCCTTTCGTCCCAGTCCAGCCCGAAATGGGTCAGTCGCGTGCGACTAATGCACCATGGCGAATGGTTTCTGTGGACTATATTGGTCCTCTTCCAAAAAGCAAACGTGGCAATCAACACTTGCTTGTCGTCCTCGACGTCTTCAGCAAGTACGTCATGTTAACCCCCGTTCACAAAATCGCTAGTACGTCACTCTGTACGATACTGCGCGAACAGTGGTTCAATCGCCATGGTAGCCCGGAAATTCTGCTAAGCGACAATGCCTCCACTTTCACCTCGAAGGAGTTCAGTCAATTCATAAAAGAAACCAACGTCAAACATTGGCTGAATTCCCGCTATCATTCGCAGGCTAACCCAGTGGAGCGAACAAATCGCTCGATAAACACCGCAATCCGGGCATATGCTCGAACCGAGCAGCGCAACTGGGATGTCCACATCACCGATGTGGAGCGCATCCTAAATACTACCGTTCATTCCTCCACTGGG
This sequence comes from Topomyia yanbarensis, assembly GCF_030247195.1. Taxonomy (NCBI): domain Eukaryota; kingdom Metazoa; phylum Arthropoda; class Insecta; order Diptera; family Culicidae; genus Topomyia; species Topomyia yanbarensis. The sequence continues at coordinate 295,200,091 of NC_080671.1, read as the reverse complement.
TTTAGTCCTCATTTCATTATACACGGGTGTGAAATGGCATCTGCCGATGACTTCAGCAGGATTTCCGGTGAGGGTGACCTAGAAACAAGACACCAACAGATAGACAAAATCCGGGAGATTGTGGTCAAAAATTTGGCAAAGGCAAGCGAGGGCATTCGACATCAGTACAACTTGCGTCATCGAAAGTTCTCCAAACCTTTTGAAACGGGACAAATGGTGTTCCGTCGAAACATGAAGTTGTCGAATGCACTCGAGTCTTACAATGCTAAACTTGGACCACAATACTTACCGGCAAAAATTGTCTCAAAAAAGGTGTATCCTCCTACGAGCTGGAGGATTTAACAGGTAAAAACCTTGGAGTTTGGCCAGCAAATCTCCTTAAACCAGCATAAAACTTTTCCGTGCCGTCGGTGGACTGACGGTATGCTTTTATATGGATTGCTCACTTGGGAGTTTTCCAAAAGCAGCCGTCGGTTCCCGACGGCAACAACACGGACTTTGGTCCGAATAAAAAAACAATAAACATTTCTCCGTCTTCTCTATTTTTATTGTGGAAGACCAACTCTGCTGCGAGAAGGTTCTTCAACACCTTCTGGCAATTTTTCAGAGCCACACTCACGCAGTGTGGTAAACAAACACTCGCACGAAATATATGCTCTGGCCCCGGTGACGACTACGGTATGGTGGAATACTCTACTAAAAAAACACTAATCTTATACCGTGCCGTTCTCCCGGGCATCGGACGCATCTAAATACACTACCTGCCGTGTTCGGCAAACAAATACTAAAAATTCTTTTGCGCCCCACTCGCGCAGTGAGGTAACCAAATTATCCACTAATTTGCTTTGCTCCGGCGGTCGAGACGGTTACGGTAAAGAAAACTTTCTCACCAAACCAGTACCAGTGTTTGGAAGAAACAAAACGAACCTATACCGTCTTTTCACCGCCGGATGCATACACATCATTCCTCTGCCGTGTTCGGCAACATAAAATTTTCAAAAACCCCTTTCTGTGGGGAACACTCGCACCTACGGGTGCACTAAATTATGTAAAATCTCCTTGTTTGGAGCACAAAATCACTAGGTACTCCCTTTTACCATAGGGACACAAAAAAAAAACGCGCGGCTAATTCCCGACCGAAATAAAACACGAAATCGCGCGGAAACGGTATAAAAATCGCGAATAAAACAATTTGCGACCGCCAATTTCGCGAACTGTTTTGTTTTTATTTACAATTTTGATGATTCATTCATCATATCGAATGGATCATCGATTTGACACTTTCCTCGATGTTCGCACCAATGCTCTGCATCATGTAGGTGTAGCCCGATTCGGATCAGGATGGTATGGGTGTTAGGGAGAGATGTGGGTTAAAACGCGCCACGCATCTTCGATCTCGAATCGAATAACAAAATTTTATTTCGCATAATTTTGGGTTTGTGGTTTAACCTGGGATGGTTCGTTTGATTCCAGCGGGAATCATTTTGATCTGTTTAAATTATGCGAAAGACATTCTTTGGTCCCTCTCAAACGTTTCTTTTGCCATGTACGAAGCGTTTTGAGGCGAAAAGGGAGGAATATACAAACATTTTGTCCGGAATGTCTGCGAGTGGGAGAAACTTTTGTCCGGAATGTCTGCGAGTGGGAGAAACGATGACGTGTTAAGCGGTATGGTATGTGTGAATGTATGAGTGCAGAATCGTATTGAAGGAATGTGTGAATGATCAGATAAAATTGTTTTGGGGTAAATTCGAAGTGATTATCGGAATGTGAATGATCGAGTAGGCCACTGATTGAGGATGAATGAATGAGACAATTGTATGAATGTATTTGGATAGAAACCCCAACACAAGCGTATAGTACTGGTACCGTTAGGACACGAAAGACATTTCTGGACAGTCGATGATAAAACGAACAATGTAATGCCGACAACCGTTCCCCTGCAAGTTGGAACATTGAAAATTGTCAATGCCACTTGCAGAATTTTGGGAATCTCGAGTTGTTACCGATCTTGTTTTCAGATTGGATTTAGGGTTCAACCCATAGCCGAGTAATGACGATGGCTGATAGCCTCTCGCTTCGCGTATGCTGTCAGTATTATCAGACCAAACACAGGCAAACTTTTCACCAATGAGGACCGCCGGTCGATAAGTTTTTTTGACATGAATTATTGATAAATTGCGGAAGAAATAATTAGGTGTAGTTAGTTTTTCTTTGTTTATTTATTTATTAATTTCGTTCATAATTATTGTATCGGTGTTAGGTGTTAGTTTAGAAAAAAAATTGTTGTCAATTTTTTTTCCACCCGGTGTGGGCGAGATTGTAACCCGTCAGGGTAACAATTTAGCACTGGGTGGAAATATACCCTTTCGTGCGTACTCTCTCCGTAGAGTGTATTGTTTACGAAAATTTATGCTCACCGCTGTTTCGATATCGTTCATTTTTTCTTGTAAATTTTTATATAGTTTCGCGTTTGTGAACGGTTTTGTGCGTTCAGATAGGTGTAGTAATTTTTGTTTGACAATTGTACATAGTTAACATAGGGCTTAGATAGGCCACCGCTCTCCTGCTGCTGAAGTAAAAGTACTGGCTATGCTGCGCATAGGTGATGACAGCTATGCGGCGGTACGTTTTTTTGGTGCTGGTTTTGGTGTTTGTTTTGGGTCGAATGAGGAAGGCGGCCATTGAATTTTTTTTAGAAAGTGACGGACCACGAACAAGAACAGACGTCCAGAGTATTTTTCTTTCGGGACAGTTTTGCGCCACCGTAACTGTGGAGTTTAGTGCGCGCGTGTGACAGTAAAATCCCTGTCGAAAAGTGCCGGTTTGTGGTTCGGGCACAGTGCATAGTGTGGTGTCGGTTCGCCAAAAGGGGTTAGCTAATTACAAAGGAGTTCTTTCGCTACCCCGGCTAATTAAAAAGGAACCGAACATCAACCGTTCTCGCTATAGAGGATAAGTCGAACGAGCCTAGCTCTCCTCTATAGCTAATAGCCAAGGAGAACGAAGCAGGGCGGACAAAGGTTCCCCCTGGGAAGTTTACTGCGGTAACTTCCGGGATCGTTTACGGCGAGTAGACGATCCGGCGATTCGTCGCCAACGTCGCTAGGGAGGTTCCAACAAAGGAGCCAAGCTCACCTCCCTAGCTAAACGCCAAGGACCGCTGCCGGAGCAGCCAACGATACCAGCAGGAGAACTCGGCCGTCGGAGTCCCGGCCGGTCGGATAAACCCCCGCCTTCCGCAGTCATCAAAAGCAGTAGCAGCAGCAGTGAAGTAGAGAAGCGGAGAAATAAAAGTCGGTAAATTTAGTAAATTACTTGTTTGTTTACTTTTGTTTTTTGTTGTTACGAAAATCCGAAATTCTGTAGAGGCACCTAGGCCGCCCTGAAAAGAAGGGTTCGCCGGGCAAACCAGAACCCGAGTAGTGGGCAAACCCCTACTTACAAACCCTAAAAGGAACAAAAAAAATTTCTGAAAATTGTCTCACAGCTTTAATACGTTACTATGATAATTTTGAGATGGTTCTTGTAATGTTGTTTTAAAACTCTCCATCTCCATCTCCCTCTCCCTCTCCAGACCCGTCTCTTCCATCTTTCCGAAAATCTTTTGCATTCAAAAGGACATTTGCAAAAACCGTGGTAATTGCGAAATCCGCGAAAAAAAACTTTCAAAAATATAGTTTTTTGCTGAGTTTTTTTTTGCGTGAATTTTCGAATTAACGCGGTTTTTTTACGCGGATTTTCCAATTAACGCGTTTTTACGCGGATTTTCCAATTAACGCGGTTTTTTACACGGATTTTCCAATCAACGCGGTTTTTTTTAAGCGGTACGTATCCCCCGCGTAAAAAACCTGGGTGTACAAAGCGAGAGAACAAACTTTACTACGCCACACTCTTACCGAGCAGTCGGAGTACAGCAGAAAAACAAAAATGTATTTCACTGCTGCTGTACTCGGCTTGGCTACCGTTCTGGCAAGAGCTGTAGTGATGCGTCGCTATAGCAGGCTGTACGGCTTGTGCAAATGTAAATATACCGAAAAAAATATAGTTTGCCGGTACTGTTCGCATCGTCTTACCTTTGTTGAGTTGCTTCAGAGTCACATTTGTGTATTTGTAACGCAACAAGAAAATAAATATTGAACCACCCTATGACGTTTTTTATCTGCCCTAATCAACAGTCAATTTTATTTTCAAGACTTTATGATGTCTAAAAACAAAGTTAGTGTACAAAAATTACTTGAAAAAAACTTATTTGGTCAACAAAATATAAAATTTTGAGTCACACTAACAAACAGTTCATTTTATTTCATATATTTTCCGATGTCAATAATGTATTAAACTTACCAAAAAGGTTTTATCAGAATTTCAAGACCTTTCGTCTGGTTTAGTATATGCAGTGATTAATCTCCCTAAAAGTGAGATATTTTTCTTATTTTTTTTAAATGTATTGATAATGAAATCATATGTTCTGCAATGTTGTACAGCTACTTTTTGCTTTGCTTAAGAGTCCAAATCTGTATCTTCAATACATGTGATGTTATAGTGCTTTGTTTGTGGATGACCTCTTAAAATCATTTTTTTAACATAACTTTTTTGGTATCGTACCTATGAATTTAGAATGTTCTGCAAAGTTGTTTGCGTCCATGCCACCCGCAACTCTTTAGAAGAACGTTTTGTTCTAGCTCTTCTATTTTCGAAGTTATTGAGCAATTTTTTAAAAAATAGTGCTATTTCCAATAGCAATAACTTGTGAACGGGCAAAACGGGCAACCAGATATAGTTATAAGCATTAGTACAATAAATAAACTACAAAATCCAATTTGTTTCATTTGTCTACTGTTGTCTCCGGTGCTGTTATGGACGGTTTAGGAAGTGCTTTCCGCTGCCTAGTATGCATTTTCATTAAGTGGAATTGTTCATCTGTTCCTCGCTGGATTCTCTTTTTACGTATGCGTGTGCAGGAAAGAAATTGAGAGATAGAAAGAGAGAGAGAGAGAGAGAGAGAGAGAGAGAGAGAGAGAAATAACAAGAGAGAGAGAGAAATAACAAGAGAGAGAGAGAGAGAGAGAGAAATAACAAGAGAAAGAGAGAGAGAGAGAGAAATAAAGAGAGAGAGAAAAATAACGAGAGAGAGAGAGAGAAATAACGAGAGAGAGAGAGAGAGAGAGAGAGAGAAAGAGACATGAAGAGGGCGAGGGAGAAAGAGAGGGAGAGGGAGAGAGGGAGAGGGAGAGGGAGAGGGAGAGGGAGAGGGAGAGGGAGAGGAGAGGGAGAGGGAGAGGGAGAGGGAGAGGGAGAGGGAGAGGGAGAGGGAGAGGGAGAGGGAGAGGGAGAGGGAGAGGGAGAGGAGAGGGAGAGGGAGAGGGAGAGGGAGAGGGAGAGGGAGAGGGAGAGGGAGAGGGAGAGGGAGAGGGAGAGGGAGAGGGAGAGGGAGAGGGAGAGGGAGAGGGAGAGGGAGAGGGAGAGGAGAGGAGAGGGAGAGGGAGAGGGAGAGGGAGAGGGAGAGGGAGAGGGAGAGGGAGAGGGAGAGGAGAGGGAGAGGGAGAGGGAGAGGGAGAGGGAGAGGGAGAGGGAGAGGGAGAGGGAGAGGGAGAGGAGAGGGAGAGGAGAGGGAGAGGGAGAGGGAGAGGGAGAGGGAGAGGGAGAGGGAGAGGGAGAATGAGAGGGAGAGGAGAGGGATAGGGAGAGGGAGAGGAGAGGGGAGAGGGAGAGGGAGAGGGAGAGGGAGAGGGAGAGGGAGAGGGAGAGGGAGAGGGAGAGGGAGAGGGAGAGGAGAGGGAGAGGGAGAGGGAGAGGGAGAGGAGAGGGAGAGGGAGAGGGAGAGGGAGAGGGAGAGGGAGAGGGAGAGGGAGAGGAGAGGGAGAGGGAGAGGGAGAGGGAGAGGAGAGGGAGAGGGAGAGGGAGAGGGAGAGGGAGAGGGAGAGGAGAGGGAGAGGAGAGGAGAGGGAGAGGGAGAGGGAGAGGGAGAGGGAGAGGGAGAGGGAGAGGGAGAGGGAGAGGGAGAGGGAGAGGGAGAGGGAGAGGGAGAGGGAGAGGGAGAGGGAGAGGGAGAGGGAGAGGGAGAGGGAGAGGAGAGGGAGAGGGAGAGGGAGAGGGAGAGGGGAGAGGGAGAGGGAGAGGGAGAGGAGAGGGAGAGGGAGAGGGAGAGGGAGAGGGAGAGGGAGAGGGAGAGGGAGAGGAGAGGGAGAGGGAGAGGGAGAGGGAGAGGGAGAGGGAGAGGGAGAGGGAGAGGGAGAGGAGATTACCGCGTAGAAAACCGCGTTGATTGGAAAATCCGCGTAAAAAACCGCGTTAATTGGAAAATCCGCGTAAAAAATGCGTTAATTGGAAAATCCGCGTAAAAAAACCGCGTTAATTCGAAAATTCGCGCAAAAAAAACTCAGCAAAAACTATATTTTTGAAAGTTTTTTTTTGCGGATTTCGCAATTAACACGGTTTTTGCAAACGTCCTTTTGAATGCAAAAGATTTCGGAAAGATGGAAGAGGCGGGTCTGGAAGATTCCTTATGGCCCACACCCCAACAATATGGGTATTTTCGGAATGGTCTTGAAGAGTAGGTTCCAGAAATTAATTTTTGACGCCATTTTGAAATCAAAGATGGCGATTTCCGGTTTTAGCGAATTCGCTATAACCCAATCGATATGGGTATTTTTGGAATGGTCTTGAAGAGTAGGTGCCAGAAATTGATTTTTGACATAATTTTGAAATCTTCGCTATAACCCAATCAATGTGGGTATTTTCGGAATGGTCTTGAAAAGTAGGTGCCAGAAATTGATTTTTGACGTAATTTTGAAATCAAAGATGGCGACTTCCGGTTTAGCGAAATTCGCTATAACCCAATCAATATGAGTATTTTCGGAATGGTCTTGAGGAGTAGGTACCAGAAATTGATTTTTGGCGTCATTTTGAAATCAAAGATGGCGAATTCCGGTTTAGCAAAATTCGCTATAACTCAATTAATATTGATATTTTTGGAATGGTCTGGAGGAGTAGGTGCCAGAAATTGATTTTTGACGCCATTTTGAAATCAAAGATGGCGATTTCCGGTTTTAGCGAAATTCGCTATAACCCAATCAATATGGGTATTTTTGGAATGGTCTTGAGGAGTAGGTGTCAGAAATTGATTTTGACATAATTTTGAAATCAAAGATGGCGACTTCCGGTTAGCGAAATTCGCTATAACCCAATCAATATGGGTATTTTCGGAATGGTCTTGAAAAGTAGGTGCCAGAAATTGATTTTTGACGTAATTTTGAAATCAAAGATGGCGACTTCCGGTTTAGCGAAATTCACTATAACCCAATCAATATGGGTATTTTCGGAATGGTCTTGAAGAGTATGTGCCAGAAATTGATTTTTGTAATTTTGAAATCAAAGATGGCGACTTCCGGTTTAGCGAAATTCGCTATAACCCAATCAATATGGGTATTTTCGGAATGGTCTTGAAGAGTAGGTGCCAGAAATTGATTTTTGACGTAATTTTGAAATCAAAGATGGCGACTTCCGGTTTAGCGAAATTCGCTATAACGCATTCAATATTAATATTTTTAGAATGGTCTTGTGGAGTAGGTGCCAGAAATTGATTTTTGGCGTCATTTTGAAATCAAAGATAGCGACTTCCGGTTTAGCGAAATTCGCTATAACCCAATCAATATGGGTATTTTTGGAATGGTCTTGAAGAGTAGGTGCCAGAAATTGATTTTTGACATAATTTTGAAATCTTCGCTATAACCCAATCAATGTGGGTATTTTCGGAATAGTCTTGAAAAGTAGGTGCCAGAAATTGATTTTTGACGTAATTTTTAAATCGAAGATGGCGACTTCCGGATTAGCGAAATTCGCTATAACCCAATCAATATGGGTATTTTCGGAATGGTCTTGAAGAGTAGGTGCCAGAAATTGATTTTTGACGTAATTTTGAAATCAAAGATGGCGACTTCCGGTTTAGCGAAATTTGAAATAACCCAATCAATATGAGTATTTTCGGAATGGTCTTGAGGAGTAGGTACAAGAAATTGATTTTTGGCGTCATTTTGAAATCAAAGATGGCGACTTCCGGTTTAGCAAAACTCGCTATAACTCAATTAATATTGATATTTTTGGAATGGTCTTGAGGAGTAGGTGCCAGAAATTGATTTTTGACGTCATTTTGAAATCAAAGATGGCGACTTCCGGTTTAGCGAAATTCGCTATAACTCAATTATTATTGATATTTTTGGAATGGTCTTGAGGAGTAGGTGCCAGAAATTGATTTTTGACGTAATTTTGAAATCAAAGATTGCAACTTCCGGTTTAGCGAAATTCGCTATAACCCAATCAATATGGGTTTTTTTGGAATGATCTTGAAGAGTAGGTGCCAGAAATTGTTTTTGACGCCATTTTGAAATCAAAGATGGCGACTTCCGGTTCAGCGAAATTCGCTATAACTCAATCAATATGGGTATTTTTGGAATGGTCTTGAAGAATAGGTGCCAGAAATTGATTTTTGACATAATTTTGAAATCAAAGATGGCGACTTCCGGTTTAGCGAAATTTGCTATAACCCAATCAATATGGGTATTTTCGGAATGGTCTTGAAAAGTAGGTGCCAGAAATTGATTTTTGACGTAATTTTGAAATCGAAGATGGCGACTTCCGGTTTAGCGAAATTCACTATAACCCAATCAATATGGGTATTTTCGGAATGGTCTTGAAGAGTATGTGCCAGAAATTGATTTTTGACGTAATTTTGAAATCAAAGATGGCGACTTCCGGTTTAGCGAAATTCGCTATAACCCAATCAATATGGGTATTTTCGGAATGGTCTTGAAGAGTAGGTGCCAGAAATTGATTTTTGACGTAATTTTGAAATCGAAGATGGCGACTTCCGGTTTAGCGAAATTCGCTATAACCCAATCAATATGGGTATTTTCGGAATGGTCTTGAGGAGCAGGTGCCAGAAATTGATTTTTGACGTCATTTTGAAATCAAAGATGGCGACTTCCGGTTTAGCGAAATTCGCTATAACTCAATTATTATTGATATTTTTGGAATGGTCTTGAGGAGTAGGTGCCAGAAATTGATTTTTGACGTCATTTTGAAATCAAAGATTGCGACTTCCGGTTTAGCGAAATTCGCTATAACCCAATCAATATTTGTTTTTTTGGAATGATCTTGAAGAGTAGGTGCCAGAAATTGTTTTTGACGCCATTTTGAAATCAAAGATGGCGACTTCCGGTTCAGCGAAATTCGCTATAACTCAATCAATATGGGTATTTTTGGAATGGTCTTGAAGAATAGGTGCCAGAAATTGATTTTTGACATAATTTTGAAATCAAAGATAGCGACTTCCGGTTTAGCGAAATTTGCTATAACCCAATCAATATGGGTATTTTCGGAATGGTCTTGAAAAGTAGGTGCCAGAAATTGATTTTTGACGTAATTTTGAAATCGAAGATGGCGACTTCCGGTTTAGCGAAATTCACTATAACCCAATCAATATGGGTATTTTTGGAATGGTCTTGAAGAGTAGGTGCCAGAAATTGATTTTTGACGTAATTTTGAAATCAAAGATGGCGACTTCCGGTTCAGCGAAATTCGCTATAACCCAATCAATATGGGTATTTTCGGAATGGTCTTGAAGAGTAGGTGCCAGAAATTGATTTTTGACGTAATTTTGAAATCGAAGATGGCGACTTCCGGTTTAGCGAAATTCGCTATAACCCAATCAATATGGGTATTTTCGGAATGGTCTTGAGGAGCAGGTGCCAGAAATTGATTTTTGACGTCATTTTGAAATCAAAGATGGCGACTTCCGGTTTAGCGAAATTCGCTATAACTCATTCAATATTAATATTTTTAGAATGGTCTTGTGGAGTAGGTGCCAGAAATTAGCGAAATTCGCTATAACCCAATCAATATGGGTATTTTTGGAATGGTCTTGAAGAGTAGGCGTCAGAATTTTTTTTGACGCTATTTTGAAATCAAAGATGGCGACTTCCGGTTTAGCGAAATTCGCTATAACTCAATCAATATGGATATTTTCGGAATGGTCTTGAAGAGTAGGTGCCAGAAATTGATTTTTGACGCCATTTTGCAATCAAAGATGGCGACTTCCGGTTTAGCGAAATTTGCTATAACCCAATCAATATGGGTATTTTCAGAATGGTCTTGAGAAGTAGGTGCCAGAAATTGATTTTTGACGTAATTTTGAAATCGAAGATGGCGACTTCCGGTTTAGCGAAATTCACTATAACCCAATCAATATGGGTATTTTTGGAATGGTCTTGAAGAGTAGGTGCCAGAAATTGATTTTTGACGTAATTTTGAAATCAAAGATGGCGACTTCCGGTTCAGCGAAATTCGCTATAACCCAATCAATATGGGTATTTTCGGAATGGTCTTGAAGAGTAGGTGCCAGAAATTGATTTTTGACGTAATTTTGAAATCGAAGATGGCGACTTCCGGATTAGCGAAATTCGCTATAACCCAATCAATATGGGTATTTTCGGAATGGTCTTGAGGAGCAGGTGCCAGAAATTGATTTTTGACGTCATTTTGAAATCAAAGATGGCGACTTCCGGTTTAGCGAAATTCGCTATAACTCATTCAATATTAATATTTTTAGAATGGTCTTGTGGAGTAGGTGCCAGAAATTGATTTTTGGCGTCATTTTGAAATCAAAGATAGCGACTTACGGTTTAGCGAAATTCGCTATAACCCAATCAATATGGGTATTTTTGGAATGGTCTTGAAGAGTAGGCGTCAGAATTTTTTTTGACGCCATTTTGAAATCAAAGATGGCGACTTCCGGTTTAGCGAAATTCGCTATAACTCAATCAATATGGATATTTTCGGAATGGTCTTGAAGAGTAGGTGCCAGAAATTGATTTTTGACGCCATTTTGCAATCCAAGATGGCAACTTCCGGTTTAGTGAAATTCGCTGTAACCCAATCAATATGAGTATTTTCGGAATGGTATTGACGAGTAGTAGACAAAGATCGATGTTTGACGCCATTTTGAATTCCAAGATGGCGACTTCCGGGTTAGCCGCATTCACTATAACCCAGTCAATATGAGTGTTTTTGAGTCTCCCTCTCTTTCTCTCTCTCTCTCGTTATTTCTCTCTCTCTCTCGTTATTTTTCTCTCTCTTTATTTTTTTTCTCTCTTTCTCTTGTTATTTCTCTCTCTCTCTCTTGTTATTTCTCTCTCTTGTTATTTCTCTCTCTCTCTCTCTCTTTCTATCTCTCAATTTCTTTCCTGCACACGCATACGTAAAAAGAGAATCCAGCGAGGAACAGATGAACAATTCCACTTAATGAAAATACATACTAGGCAGCGGAAAGCACTTCCTAAACCGTCCATAACAGCACCGGAGACAACAGTAGACAAATGAAACAAATTGGATTTTGTAGTTTATTTATTGTACTAATGTTTATAACTATATCTGGTTGCCCGTTTTGCCCGTTCACAAGTTATTGCTATTGGAAATAGCACTATTTTTTTCAAAAATTGCTCAATAACTTCGAAAATAGAATAGCTAGAACAAAACGTTCTTCTAAAGAGTTGCGGGTGGCATGGACGCAAACAACTTTGCAGAACATTCTAAATTCATAGGTACGATACCAAAAAAGTTATATTAAAAAAATGATTTTAAGAGGTCATCCACAAACAAAGCACTATAACATCACAAGTATTGAAGATACAGATTTGGACTCTTAAGCACAGATGTTCGCAAAAAGTAGCTGTACAACATTGCAGAACATATGATTTCATTATCAATACATTTAAAAAAAATAAGAAAAATATCTCACTTTAAGGGAGATTAATCACTGCATATACTAAACCAGACGAAAGGTCTTGAAATTCTGATAAAACCTTTTTGGTAAGTTTAATACATTATTGACATCGGAAAATATATGAAATAAAATGAACTGTTTATTAGTGTGACTCAAAATTTTATATTTTGTTGACCAAATAAGTTTTTTTCAAGTAATTTTTGTACACTAACTTTGTTTTTAGACATCATAAAGTCTTGAAAATAAAATTGACTGTTGATTAGGGCAGATAAAAAACGTCATAGGGTAACCCAATCAATATGGGTATTTTCGGAATGGTCTTGAGGAGCAGGTGCCAGAAATTGATTTTTGACGTCATTTTGAAATCAAAGATGGCGACTTCCGGTTTAGCGAAATTCGCTATAACTCAATTATTATTGATATTTTTGGAATGGTCTTGAGGAGTAGGTGCCAGAAATTGATTTTTGACGTAATTTTGAAATCAAAGATTGCGACTTCCGGTTTAGCGTATTGACGAGTAGTAGACAAAGATCGATGTTTGACGCCATTTTGAATTCCAAGATGGCGACTTCCGGGTTAGCCGCATTCACTATAACCCAGTCAATATGAGTGTTTTTGAGTCTCCCTCTCTTTCTCTCTCTCTCTCTCTCGTTATTTCTCTCTCTCTCTCTCTCTCTCTCGTTATTTTTCTCTCTCTCTTTATTTTTCTCTCTCTCTCTTTCTCTTGTTATTTCTCTCTCTCTCTCTCTTGTTATTTCTCTCTCTTGTTATTTCTCTCTCTCTCTCTCTCTCTTTCTATCTCTCAATTTCTTTCCTGCACACGCATACGTAAAAAGAGAATCCAGCGAGGAACAGATGAACAATTCCACTTAATGAAAATACATACTAGGCAGCGGAAAGCACTTCCTAAACCGTCCATAACAGCACCGGAGACAACAGTAGACAAATGAAACAAATTGGATTTTGTAGTTTATTTATTGTACTAATGTTTATAACTATATCTGGTTGCCCGTTTTGCCCGTTCACAAGTTATTGCTATTGGAAATAGCACTATTTTTTTAAAAATTGCTCAATAACTTCGAAAATAGAATAGCTAGAACAAAACGTTCTTCTAAAGAGTTGCGGGTGGCATGGACGCAAACAGCTTTGCAGAACATTCTAAATTCATAGGTACGATACCAAAAAAGTTATATTAAAAAAATGATTTTAAGAGGTCATCCACAAACAAAGCACTATAACATCACAAGTATTGAAGATACAGATTTGGACTCTTAAGCAAAGATGTTCGCAAAAAGTAGCTGTACAACATTGCAGAACATATGATTTCATTATCAATACATTTAAAAAAAATAAGAAAAATATCTCACTTTTAGGGAGATTAATCACTGCATATACTAAACCAGACGAAAGGTCTTGAAATTCTGATAAAACCTTTTTGGTAAGTTTAATACATTATTGACATCGGAAAATATATGAAATAAAATGAACTGTTTATTAGTGTGACTCAAAATTTTATATTTTGTTGACCAAATAAGTTTTTTTCAAGTAATTTTTGTACACTAACTTTGTTTTTAGACATCATAAAGTCTTGAAAATAAAATTGACTGTTGATTAGGGCAGATAAAAAACGTCATAGGGTGGTTCAATATTTATTTTTTTGTTGCGTTACAAATACACAAATGTGACTCTCAAGCAACTCAACAAAGGTAAGACGATGCGAACAGTACCGGCAAACTATATTTTTTCGGTATATTTACATTTGCACAAGCCGTAAAGCCCGCTACAGCGACGCATCACTACAGCTCTTGCCAGAACGGTAGTCAAACCGAGTACATTTTTCCGTACAGCAGTGAAATACATTTTTGTTTTTCTGCTGTACTCCGACTGCTCGGTGAGACTGTGGCGTAGTAAAGTTTGTTCTCTCGCTTTGTACACCCAGGTTTTTTTACGCGAAGGATACGTACCGCGTAAAAAAAACCGCGTTTATTGGAAAATCCGCGTAAAAAACCGCGTTAATTGGAAAATCCGCGTAAAAACGCGTTAATTGGAAAATCCGCGTAAAAAAACCGCGTTGATTCGAAAATTCGCGCAAAAAAAAACTCAGAAAAAACTATATTTTTGAAAGTTTTTTTTTTCGCGGATTTCGCAATTAACACGGTTTTTGCAAATGTCCTTTTGAATGCAAAAGATTATCGGAAAGATGGAAGAGACGGGTCTGGAAGATTCCTTATGGCCCGCACCCCAACAATATGGGTATTTTCGGAATGGTCTTGAAGAGTAGGTAGTAGGTAGAGTGGGCGTAGCGTATTGGTAAATCGATTGCCTTGTACGCAGCGCACCTGGGTTCGAGTCCCGACCCCGCACATAGGGTTAGAAATTTTTCCTAAGAGATTTTTCTAACCCGAAGAGGCGAATGACCTTAAGGTTAAAACCTCTATAATTGAAATAAAAAAAAAAAAAAAAAAAGGTTCCAGAAATTAATTTTTGACGCCATTTTGAAATCAAAGATGGCGCTTTCCGGTTTTAGCGAAATTCGCTATAACCCAATCAATATGGGTATTTTTGGAACTGTCTTGAAGAGTAGGTGCCAGAAATTGATTTTTGACATAATTTTGAAATCAAAGATGGCGACATGTCCATAAAGTTGGAAGAGCGAAATCAGCAGAACATGATTGTGAATATTCTATAATTTAGTGCTAATTAAATGCAAATTAAATGTACAATTGAAAAATTTAATGCTTTTTTGGATTTTGTTTTATTACATGTTCTGCTGGCTTAACATAAAGTTAGCAGAGCAACGATGTAAAAGTCATTGTAAAACCTACTAAAGCACATTTTTTATTTGAATAATTAAATGCAAATTAAATGTACTTGTAAAACATTGTTTTTTACAAGAAATCACTTGTTCTGCTAACTTAACATAAAGTTAGCAGAACAAAGATGTAAAAGTCTTTGTAAAACCTACTAAAGCATATTGGTTTATTTGAATAATTAAATGCTAATTAAATGCTAATTAAATGTACTTTTAAAAAGTTGTTTTTTACAAGAAATCACTTGTTCTGCTGACATAAAGTTAACAGAACAATGATTTTAAAATCTACTAAAGCATATTTAATAATTCGAATAATCAAATGGTAATTAAATGCACTTGAAAATTTTTTTTAACATTTTTTTAAGGAAACAACTAACAGCTAGCAGAATAATGGTGCAAAAGTAATTGTAAAATTTACTAAAGTATATTTAATGATTTAAGTAATTAAATGATAGTTAAATAATAATTAAATGCACTTATAAAAAAATATTCGCGATTTTTTAAGAAAAACACTTGTTCTGCTGGTTTAACTTCAAGTAGAACAATGATGGAAAAGTAAACGCAAAACATACTTAAACATAATTAGTAATTTGAATAACTAGATGCTTATTAAATGCACTTCTAGAAAATTGCTTACATTTTTTAAAGAAACAACTTGTTCTGCTGGGTTCATATCAAACAGAACAATGATGTGAAAGTCACTGCTAAATCTACAAAGGCATATTTAATGATTTGAGTAATTAAATGCTAACTAAATGAACTTGTAAAAAAAATATTCGCGATTTTTTAAGAAATCCCTTGTTCTGCTGACTTAACATCAAGCAAACATGTAACATGTAATGATGTAACAGTTATTGTAAAACCTACTAAAGCATATTCAATTACTTGGAATATTAAATGGTAATTAAATGCACTTGTAAAAAACCTGTTTTAATCCACCTAGAGGTGCAATTGTGCCTTTCTCATTTCTCCAAACTATGATTTAATAGCTGGTTCGTACAATATAACATTATGGAAATGTCTTTCATTCTTATTACACTTGGTAAGTATATATAAGAGCACCTTTTTGCATTCATCGCGGTATCGGATTGAATCGGAGTTTTCTATGTGATCGCACTCCACAACCCGTAACTCCGGAGCTGGAAGTCGGATGGAGATGGAATTTAATATCAGTTTCCGGGGACGCAACACCTTTCATTTGAGACTAAGTTGATCAAATCGTTCTAGCCATTTTCGAGAAACCAATATAACCGTTATTCTGAGTTTGGATGCTTCCGGATCCGTTTACATTTTGGAAAAAAATCACCTTTTTACATTCATCGCAGAATTCGTTAGAATCGGGATTTGCTGCGTGATCGTACGTATCACCCTGTAATTCAGGAACCAGAACTTCTGATCCACACAAAATTCAACAGCATCTGATGGACCTTTCATTTAAAATCAAGTTTGTCAAAATCGGTTCAGAAAATTCCGAGAAACCGATGTGGACAAATCAACAAATTTTGTTTTGTAACCATACTCTTCAACTCGTAATCCGGAACAAGATGTCGGTTGAAAATGAAATTCAATAGCAACCTATGGGAATATTATACCTTTCATTTGAATCATAGTTTGTAAAAATCGGTTCAGCCATCTCCGAGAAACCGATGTAGACATTTTGTTAACAAATCCGCACATACACACACATACATAATACATACACACACATACATAATACATACACACATACATACATACATACATACATACATACATACATACATACATACATACATACATACATACATAAATACATACATACATACATACATACATACATACATACATACATACATACATACATACCTACATACATACATACATACATACATACATACATACATACATACATACATACATACATACATACATACATACATACATACATACATACATACATACATACATATATACATACATACATACATACATACATACATACATACATACATACATACATACATACATACATACATTCATACATACATACATACATACATACATACATACATACATACATACATACATACATACATACATACATACATACATACATACATACATACATACATACATACATACATACATACATACATACATACATACATACATACATACATACATACATACATACATACATACATACATACATACATACATACATACATACATACATACATACATACATACATACATACATACATACACACATACATACACACATACATACACACATACATACACACATACATACACATATACATACACACATACATACACACATACATACACACATACATACACACATACATACGTAGGGCTGTCACCCTACGGAAGAAACGAACTAGTAAGTAGTTGAATTAGAGTGTGTGCTATGCACATAAAAACCCCTCCCCGAAGTAATGCCGTAAGGTAGTGCCGGGGAGGAATCAGGTTCTGGGCAAGAGCAGTGGTTTTTAGCGGATCGGGTGATGGCAGCCCAAACCCGTTCCCTGACAATGGGGTTTTTGCACATTTTTCCTCACTCAGGGTTTTTCTGAAAAAATTTTTTTACTGCTCTCAAAACAAAAACAAAAAAAAAAACCAAACATACACACAGACATTTGCCGATCTCGACGAACTGAATCGAATGGTGTATGACACTCGGCCCTCCGGGCCTCGATTAAAAAGTCGATTTTTACAGTGATTGCATAGCCTTTCTTTATATGAGAAAGGCAAAAATATTTACAATACATTAGAAGTACTGTCGCCTGCTTTTTTTGTTCGAGTTCTTGGTAATTTTTCCGTAATAATATGCATATTGCAAGGTTTTAAGATAATTTTTCTTTAAAAGCTTGTCTCCTCAAATCCTTATCATGTTAGATTTTTTAATATCTTCAAATACCAAAATATATTCAAGTTTCATGGTTTAAGTTGGTGAATAAATAAAAGGGTTGCATCTTATAAATTTGGATTTTTTTAATGCATTTCCAGAACACAGAACACAAAACTATGCAATATGACAACAAGAAAAGATTTCTTGATACAATGCAGAAGAAGGGGAATTTTCCTGCGCATATCCTGAACTATATTAGAGGCATCCACAAACTCCTCGAAGAACGTAGTCAGTCCATACGAAAACTACAGGGTATAGCCGAAAGGAATAAGAAGGCTTTGTTAAACGTGGAAATACAACACACATTCCATCGAATAAAAACACTAAAACGAGAGTTGAATTGGATCAAACACGATATCGAAAATAGCATCAACGACGACATAACACAACGTTTCGTAACAACCCAAAACCAATCATTCCTCAGTAAATCCCAAATTCAAATACGCAGAACAACCGTAAAAATCGAAAGAATAATAATCAAATCAGCAGGCAACAATCAACATACACCAACAACTAACCAGAGGGCTTTACTTAACACTACCACCAAATCCGTACCCTCAGAAATGATGGCTCTGTTGAGCTTTGGACAAAACTTCTCCCTTCCTGTGTTTCCAAACCAAATTCCGACATACCACTAGAGATGGTCGGGTTCGGGTTTTTGGACCCGATACCCGGACCCGACCCGAACCCGACGGGTTTCGAGTCGGGTTCGGGTTCTGTAAATTAAAGCTTCTCGGGTTCGGGTCGGGTTCCGGGTGTTCAAATTTGAAATTCTCGGGTTCGGGTCGGGTCCGGGTTTTTGAAATTTTGAACTTTCGGGCTCGGGTCGGGTTCGGGTTTTTCAAATTACAGATTATCGGGGTCGGGTCGGGTTCGGGTTTTGAACAACCCAACCATTTCATGACAGTCTTTTTTGTAGTAATGAATTATACTTCGTGATACGAATGGATGACACATATAACCGTACCAAATGTTAGCACCTCTGAATCGCTAGAATTCGTCGTATTTTCTGGTGCTCAAATATTGTATTTTTCATTCTTGCATAAAATTCCGTCTCTTCAGACTCGCAAACTACCTGAATTATTTATTCATGAGAGAGAATTCAACAATACGTGTTTCGCATCTAAAATCTCTTTGCGATTTATTTTTCATGATAATTAGTAATAAACCAAGTCAACAGGAATTTATCGAAAAATATCTGTTCATCTTTCTATAATGGAATATAAATTTCGACAGGTACTTTAAAACCGATACTTAGGCCGCGGCGACTTTTTCTCTACGTAAGCGGTTTTGTGGAGTACATTCGTACCCCAGAATTAAAAGCGCTCTAATATGTCTAATTTTTATTAAATTTATAATTAAATTGGATAGTCTTATTCTAAAATCAATCGTAAAGTAACCTGTTTAAAAATATTCGCGTTTTGACTATTTAATTATGTAATATTTCATTTTGTATAGAGTAAAATACTTTAAAATACGTCAACATTCCCTTTTTTCTTCATATTGCTATAACTCCGGTAGTTTCAAATCGATTTTGACCATTTATACGATCTTGTAAAGACTTTTAAATTTCCTTTTGAACAATTTTTTTCAAAAACCGCTCAAAAAGCGTATTTATTCCGATGCTCTTTTGAAAACCAAACGCCAATACAAACGTTAAAAATACAGCAATATGCAGTAACGGAGATGAAACAGGAAGGCGTCGAAGGAACAGGTAGAGCCGGTGCATTATACGTGTATATAAGTAAGTATGTTCCAGAGCCTGGGCTGCAGAAGATAACAAATCGAATGATGCGTTTTGCATACTATATACAAATCATATTCATGAATGTGTTTTGCCTCTTTAATCCGCAAAAGCAAAAATTACGATACCAATCCAAGCACATTTTCTAGTTACTTTGGTATAGTGCTTTGTTATATCAAATAAGTTATATTTGAAATAACAGATACTATTATTCGGCAGAGTTGGAACTTATACAATTTTACACAAGTTTCTCCCTTTCTATGTATCGATATTTTGCTTTGAAAAAAAGATAAAATAATTTTTTTTAATTATGTACACATGACAAAACACTAACGCAAACGGGTTTGGGTGGTACATTTGTACCCCAAACAAACTTTAAGCGAGCACTGTTAAGTTGGTCAAATGAAACAAATAGGTTGTACCTGCTTTAACGGAAGTTTAATAATCAAATTGGTTTATGATAAAGATTGCTTGCAATTTAAATAAACTATAACAGAAAATTAAGGATTTGGTGGTACTTTGGTGTCATTATGGAGGCTCAAATTTAAAAAGGGCACATTATTTTTTTAAAAGCGGATAATTTAGGACAAAATTTATTTTCTAGAGACTGTCTTTGTTCCATCAGACCTAAACCTAGCTTCACTTCCGCCAGGTTCCGTTGTTCATGACACTCATATGGTGATGGTTTAATAGCACCACTATCAAATCAGTGGTACATATATGAAACAAGCACTTTCTGTCAGATTGTTCCCGGGCTGAGCTGTTTGCATGATCCGGATTCCTTCATGAAAATACATGAATTTCCACGAACTTAAGGAATTGATCGCAGAAATTTTGTGTGTTCTGTTGAAGTAATTAACAGATTTTTAAAAGTTTGGAGTCGTTCCGAGAGCTCCATTGGAGAAGTCGAAGCATCTCTACTGGCGCGCTTACCGTATAATCTGAAGCATCTTAAACTTAGATACCCCATCATAGATCGTCCTAACGCTAATGATGGGACATCAAGTACACGTCAAAAAATCTTGATTGATACCCTTCGATACAGGTTTGACCCTACCAACCAGTAACGTGGGTGACGTCATGTAAACTGTCGAATACGAATTGCCAATTGCCATAGCTTAATTTAATACATGTAATAAATTATACGAAACTGCCTTGCAGGAATGGTTTCTGATAAAAAATTAGAAATTTTGGTTAAGGACGACGGACAAGGTTGTTGGAAACTGTGAACAAGCTTTCTGTTCTCCCATGAGTTAGCCGCCGATTTAACTTAATTTCCGGCTAAGATATCGACGATTTATAAGTTTCTCAGAACAATACAAATTCGACGTTCAATAATAGTAAATATAAATGCGGATTCTACTCGGCAGTGATTTGTTTTGCCATATGCAGATATAACTCAATGCGTATGTTGCTACTTCAGATTCGAGTGATTCTACTTGATGAGCCTAGGGTCCAGATCGGGTGCCTAGAATTAAAAATCTTCGAGATCTTGGGTTGATTCTCCGTAGCAAGTTGGATTCGGATCGGGCTTCTCAAATTTTAAACTTTCGGGTTCGGGTCGGGTTCGGGTTTTCAAATTTTAAAATTCTCGGGTCGGGTCGGGTTCGGGTTTTACGAAATTTTCATTCTCGGGTACGGGTCGGGTTCGGGTTTTTAAGTTTTAAAATGTTCGGGCTCGGGTCGGGTTCGGGTTTTTCAAATTTTATAATTTCGGGCTCGGGTCGGGTTCGGGTTTCTAAATTTTCATGCTCTCGGGTTCGGGTCGGGTTCGGGTTCGAAAAAATTGAAACCCGACCATCTCTACATACCACCTCATCGCAAACATCGAGAACATTCTACGGACTTCTCCCAACAAATTCATCCAAGACAAGAAAAGATGTCTAGTAGCAAATCATATTCAAAATTATCTTTCACGATCACTATAAAACCAACAGAAAGATTGCGTCACAGTTTTCTGTCAGAAAGCTGTCAAAGTCACAAAACAATTCTTAACCGACAACCCAGATATATGCATCCTAAAGCTTGATAAAGGAAAAAGAATGGTGATAATGGAAACGAAATATTACGATACGAAGATGCTGTCACTTCTTGATGATTCAACTTACAAAGTGCTACCTAGAAATCCAAACAGCTTGCTTTCAACGCCTAAACAACTCATTTGTGGATCGCTGTCTCAATCTCAAACTCACATACAAAAGTACAGCCAATTATCTGAAAACATACACATCCATCTGCCCACGGATTTATGGACAACCCAAGGCTCACAAACCAGGTTTACCGCTCCGCCCGGTAGTACCAAACATAACAGCCCCGACATACAATCTCTCTAAATACATTGCCAACATTCTTCAAAGAGCAATACGCAGTGAATACAACATCAAAGATAGTTTCCAATTCGCCGAAGAAATCAACCAAGTTACACTCCCCATGGACTACGTACTAGTATCCTTCGACGTCGTGTCCCTCTTCACCAACATACCCAACGATCTAATCCTTCACGATATTATAATGGAGTGGGAAAATATTCGCACAGAAACCAACATCAACCTGGATCTCTTTTTCGAACTAGTAGAATTTTACCTCAACAACGGTTATTTCTGCTTTCGAGAAAAATTCTATAAGCAAACCTTCGGCACCGTCATGGGCAGCCCTCTTCCGCCTATCCTTGCAGACATCATCATGGAAAATTTGCTAAAAACAATCACCCGCGAGCTTCCTTTCGAAATTCCTGTCCTATGAAAATACGTTGATGAGCTGCTATTAGCCCTTCCGAAGGACAAGATAGATGAGACCCTAGAAATGTTCAATGGCTACAACCCACACATTCAGTTTGTAAAAGAGGAAGAGCAAAGAAATCAGCTCCCATTCCTAGACACAACAGTGATTCGCAATTCAGATCAATCGCTAAACACACAATGGTATTCAAAATCTATCGCATCTGGCCGATTATTTAACTATTTTTTTCCTTACACCCGATGCACATGAAAATCAACGTCGCCTCCAACTTCATAAGACGAGTGACATCCCTCACTACCAACCAATCGTTTGCCGAACAGAATAATTTAATTTTGCGCCAGATCGACTATCCAACATCACTTATAAACAGATTGCTTAGCCAAAAAATCGTTCCACAATCACCATCCGAGAGCTCACTGGATACAAAACAAACCGCCAAAACAGACGAAACAACGCACCGGTCCCTACCATACATCCCGATGCTGACCAACACACTCCTTCGAAGCCTAAAAACAAACTAACCTAACGTCAAAATTACCCCAAAAACAATCAAACCATCTTCAATGTTGCTAAACAACATTAAAGATCCCGTTGATCCCTCACTATGTTGCAATGTTATTTACAGCATCCCATGTGGTGTGTGTGAGATGATATATATTGGTATGATGAAAAATCAACTAAAAACAAGACTTAGCGTGCACCCGACCAATATTACAAAATATAATAAATTGATCAAGGCAGGAAAAACCAACACAGATATCGTTATGATCGAATTTGGAGTAAAAACAGCTGTCATTCTTCACAGCATCCAACACCAACACGATTTTGACTTGACCGCAACCAAAATTGTCGACAGAACCTATCACTCATCAACGTTACCAGTGCTGGAGATGTGTCATATAGTTAACACACCCAACAAGGTAAATCACCGAACAGATGTAGATCGTCTCAGTGCCACTTACGCAGGTATTCTACACAGTATCAAACACTCCAAATTTCCTAAAATTCAGACTCACATCACTAACTTACAGTTCAACTAAAGCTTACCTATTCTGAAGATCCCCTTTTCACTCTGTGCGCTCATCATCTCACTGTAGTTTTTTCAAAGGGATCGTTAAGTAAAAACCAAAAGTGTACCCGTGAAAAATCTTGTGCCGATAAAAACTCCACAGCACAGTATGTTTATTTCTATATTATGACACTGATAGAATATATTCGTAAATCGCTATTAAATACGAAAAATTCTTTTAGATGAATGAAATTAATCTCCGCTAGCGAATGACGGATCCCAATAGTGGCATGTCTGTAATAATATACGTACATGGAACTATTGAGATCCAGAGCTACAGGTCCAAAGCCCTGGTAAAGGAGGATGGTTGTGATGATCCGGGCCGAGATCACCACGTAAAGCAAGGTAGGGCATAACCCCAATTCCAAGGCGTGAAGCGACCCGTGCCGAGGGATGAGTGATCGAGGGGGTGAAAAAGATGCTCGATCGTTAACGGAGCCTGTGGGGTACCTGGGCAACCCCCACAGTAAGCGTCCCTTACCACGCTAATGCGGAGCTCTGGCGTGGCGGACATATATTTCTCGCGCTACTCGTGGGAATTTTCATGGAGCAAAATAAAAATAAAAATAAGCAGACGGAGGTGCCAAACCCCTTCGCAAGAGGTGGTTTGGCGAGGTCTCCCCCCCGTGGGGAGAGTAGTGGAACGATGAGTGCTGTACTCGAAAGCACCAGTGACCCCCCAGCAGCGGTAGGCAATACCCCTACCAATGCATCGGAGGGGCCAATAGCTGCGATGCGCAAAGTAGCGAAGCAACTCGATGCTATAATCGACTTCGCTAGCGCAAAGCAGAACATAGCCAAGGAGTTGAAGTTGAGCCTTCTGGAGCTCCGGAAAGCTGTCCGTGTTGCAAGACAGGAACAGCAGGCATATGTTGAGAGGGTGGAATGTCGGGAGAGGCCCGACAGAGAAACCCAGACAGTGGCCTCCAATAGGGAGGAAAGAGAGAAGGTTAATAGAGGCTCACAGACAGTGGCCTTTACCTTCTATGGAGCAGCCACGTCGATCGGAGCGGCGACCGAGTTCCCCTCGAAGGGAAAGGGAAAGGGCAATCGCAAGACGGCATCGAATGCGAAGCGCCCTAGGAAGTCGCCAGGAGAGGGTGCCAAAACCGACACCACTCGGCGTGCAACCGTCAAGGTCAAACGCCGCCTGGGTGAGGTAAGCGAGGGCGAGAGTGACCTCGCTGTTGAGAGCGATGGTACCAGCAACCCGGCACGACCGGGGCAGGGGGGCTCAAACCCCTGGACGCTGGTTACCAAGAAAAAGCCGGCACCGAAACCGGAGGTACCGCGGCCTGCGAGGAAGGCCAAGGACAGAGGCGAAGCCTTGTGGTTAAAAACCGACAAGGACAAATACGCCGATGTCCTTAAATCGATGAAAGCGGCCGAAAGCCTCTCGGCCCTTGGGCAGGATGTGCGTAGCGTAAGACGCACCAACACGGGAGAGATGCTCCTGGTGTTGAAGCGAGGCGCACAATCAAGTGCAATATACAAGGCCTTGGCCCAAGAGGTCCTTGGTGAGGGCGCCCAAATCAGGTCGCTAGGTGCGGAAACAACTCTCCAGTGCAAACACTTGGACGAGTTCGCGACCGCAGAAGACGTCGCCGCAGCCGTCAAGGAGCAATGCGGCGTCACAATCGAGCGGGCCTCTGTGCGATTGAGGGACGGACCCTCTGGCACCCAAGTAGCCTACCTCAGGCTACTCAATGCGGATGCCAAAAAGGTAACCGAGAAAGGGAAGCTGAAGATCGGCTGGTCGGTATGCCCTATCAGTATACCCCAGCCGCCTTCAGTGGACAGGTGCTATCGGTGCCTAGAATCCGGCCATAAAGCTTACGAATGCAAAGGCCTAGACAGGAGTAAGCTATGTCGTAGATGCGGCGAGGAGGGGCATAAAGAGCGGGGGTGCACTAAGGCATATAAGTGCCTTATCTGCACCTCTAAGAAGCAAGCCCATAAACATGCTATGGGCGGACCTTCGTGTCCCTTCGGCGAGTTAAATAAGAAGAAGCCGTGAGAGTCACACAGCTAAATCTTAACCATTGTGCAGCAGCCCAACAGCTGCTGTGGCAGTCGGTCTCGGAGTCGAGGACAGATGTCGCCCTCTTATCAGACCCGTACAGCATCCCTGCCGGCAACGGCAATTGGGTGTCGGACGGGTCTGGAATGGTGGCAATCTGTACAACGGGAAGGTTCCCGGTTCAAGAGGTAATACACCCCTCCGCCGAGGGTGTGGCGATTGCCAAGATCAATGGTGTGTTCTATTGCAGCTGCTACGCCCCACCAAGGTGGCCAATAGAACAGTTCTACCAGATGATCGACAGGCTCTCGTCGGACCTCGTGGGCCGGAAACCGGTAGTAATAGCGGGAGACTTCAACGCTTGGGCAGTGGAGTGGGGCAGCCGCTGTACAAATAGCAGGGGTCAAGCGCTAATGGAAGCGTTTGCGAAACTCGATACTGTGCTAGCTAATGATGGCTCCGCTAGTACATTCCGTAGAAACGGAGTGGAGGCGTGGATTGATTTGACCTTTGCCAGCCCGAGTCTGGCTCCAGGCATGGAATGGAGGGTAGACGAGGGCTACACCCATAGCGATCATTTAGCAATCCGCTTTAAGATCAACTATGGTGTGCAGCATCCGAGGGCGGGAGATCCCTGTCAGGTACGCGGGTGGAAGTCCAATCACTTCGACAGCGAAGCTTTCACCGCGGCCCTGGGACTGGAGGCCAACACCGACAGTCTAAGCGGGGATGCGCTGGTAGCTGTTCTATCACGCGCGTGCGACGCCACTATGCCGAGAAAAACACTGCCAAGAAACGGTAGATGCCCGGTATACTGGTGGAGTGCCGAGATTGCAGCTCTACGGTCAGCCTGTCTCAGAGCTAGACGTAGGATGCAAAGAGCTCGCACCGAGGATGCAAGAGAGAACCGCCGTGAAGCGTTTCGAGCTGCGAAATTAGCCCTTAACAAGGCTATTAAAAGCAGCAAGAGAGCGTGTTTCGACAACCTGTGTGAGAGTGCCAACGCGAATCCGTGGGGTGACGCCTACCGGATTGTGATGGCCAAGACCAAAGGGGGCTCCTCACCCCCTGAACGGTCTCCGGACCGGTTGGCAACGATTATCGAAGTACTCTTCCCGTCTCGAGCCACAAGCCCCTGGCCACCTGCACTACGAGACAGTGCGGGCACGGTCGAAATGGTGGCTCCAGTGACGAACGAAGAACTACTCGCAGTGGCTAAATCCCTAGCAATGAACAAAGCTCCAGGGCCGGATGGAGTCCCGAACAACGCTCTCAAGGCAGCGATCATAGCGAACCCGAACATGTTCAGGCTAGCTATGCAGAGATGCCTTGACGAGTGCCGTTTCCCCGATAGATGGAAAAGGCAGAAACTGGTGCTGTTGCCGAAGCCCGGGAAGCCGCCAGGCGACCCATCGGCGTACAGACCAATCTGTCTGATAGACACGACTGGCAAACTGCTTGAGAGGATCATCCTCAACAGGCTCACCCCGTACGCGGAAGGTACGGACGGTCTGTCAAGCAACCAGTTTGGCTTTCGGAAGGGTAAGTCCACAGTGGACGCTCTCAACTCAGTGATAAATACTGCCGAGATAGCGATCCAACGAAAAAGGCGAGGTATTCGATACTGTGCGTTAGTGACACTTGACGTGAAGAATGCATTCAACAGCGCAAGCTGGGATGCCATCGCGCTCTCGTTACACCGGCTTAGCCTACCGGTGGGTCTGTACCGGATCCTGGAAAGTTACTTCCAAAACCGCGTACTGCTATACGAGACCGATGCCGGTCAGAAAAGGGTTCCGATTACCGCCGGAGTCCCGCAGGGCTCGATCCTAGGCCCGGTGTTATGGAACCTCATGTATGACGGGGTTCTGAGACTGAAGTTCCCTCCTGGGGTCAAGATCGTCGGCTTTGCCGACGACGTAACCTTGGAGGTCTACGGGGAGTCAATTCCTGAGGTAGAACTAACCGCAGAACACGCGATTAGCACGGTGGAGGAATGGATGAGCGCGAGAGGCCTGGAGCTCGCTCATCATAAGACGGAGGTAGTTATCGTCAACAACCGCAAGTCGGCACAACATGCAGTTATCCATGTGGGAGAAGTCGCGATCACTTCACAGCGAAGTCTGAAGTCTCTCGGAGTCATTATAGACGACAAGCTGACCTTCGGCAGCCATGTCGACTATACGTGCAAGAGAGCGTCGACTGCTGTTGCGGCACTATCGAGAATGATGTCCAACAGCTCAAAGGTGTGCGCCAGTAGACGTAGGTTACTGGCAGGCGTTGCCGTATCTATCCTCAGGTACGGCGGCCCGTCATGGTCAAGAGCACTGAGGGTAACCAGTTACCTACAGAAACTGGAGAGCACCTACCGCGTGATGTGCCTCAGAGTGATATCTGCCTACCGCACGGTATCACACGATGCATCCTGCGTGATAGCGAGCATGATGCCAGTCGGGCTGGTCATTCGGGAAGATGAGGAGTGCTTTGAGCTACGTGGAAATAGGGGAGCCCGCGAGCGCACCAGGGTGACCTCGGTCGCCAGATGGCAGCGTGAGTGGGACAACTCCTCGAAAGGTAGGTGGACCCACCGGCTGATACCTAGCATATCGAGCTGGGTGGGAAGACCCCATGGGGAAGTTCACTTCCACCTGACACAATTCCTGTCAGGCCATGGCTGTTTCCGTCAGTACCTCCACAGGTTCGGACACGCGGAGGTCCCAGTCTGCCCGGACTGCCCAGGTGTAGATGAAACTGCCGAACACATACTGTTCGTATGTCATCGGTTCGACGTCGAAAGAAGAGCAATGCTTGACGTCTGTGGCTGGGACACAACCCCGGATACCCTTATCCAGCGGATGTGTCAAACGGTGGAGAAGTGGAACGCAGTCTCGGCTGCTACCATCCAGATTGCCAGTAGGCTACAGGTAATCTGGCGAACCGAGCAACAGACGGCGGGCACGGCTAACTAGTGATTGGTTAGTTGGAGCGAAAAAGGCCAAGCGCAAAATAAGAGAGTGAATGGTCTGTTCATGCCGAGGTTGGTTGGCGCAGCGAATGGCAACCGCGTAAGGGGTAAACCCAGCCACCCCGAAGCAAGACAGAAGAGTGAGTGTATAGGCGTATAAGTGGACTGCCTCATGCCAAGACGGGAGGGTCGTAGCGTAGTATGTTGGAACTAAGCTATCGATGCCTCATGGCGTGGCAGAGGAGTGAAAGGGTGAGCATCCAAGTCAGTCTCACACTGCATGTTAAGGGTGAGCATAAAAGTCAGCCTCACAGGTTGGTAGCAAGCAAGGAATGAAAAAGGTGAGCACAAAAGTCAGCCTCGCATGGTATGTCAGAAGTGGGGCCTAAGAAAAATGTCCCACATGGGATGCCAGGGGGAGTGACAAAGGTACAATAGAGTGGCACGATTGAGAGTGAATCAGGTGATAGGGTGAGCACCCAAGTCAGCCTCACATGGTATGGGTAGGGCGAGCACAAAAGTAAGCCTAGCAAGGAATGAGTAAGGTGAGCACACAAGTCAGCCTCGCATGGAACGGAAAAGGTGAGCACAAAAGTCAGCCTCATGTGGGAGTGTTTGAGAGTGAATCAAAGTGTGATTGAGAGAGCACCCAAGTAAGCCTCATACAGGATGTATGATCGCGCGAGTGAGAGTGAATGAGTACATTGAGTACAGCCATCCCCCCAGAAGTAATACCGAGAGGTAGTTCCTGGGAGGAATGATGGCGGAGCCCAATGGAGTTTAGTCGGTATTAATGGCTGGTCACCATTCGAGTCCGACACGCCCCCAGTGCACCCCGTGTGGTAGATTGGACCCTACCGTTAGCACGTGTACTGGGCTAGGACATAAAGGTCTTCTCCATTGTAAAAAAAAAAAAAAAAAACATACATACATACATACATACATACATACATACATACATACATACATACATACATACATACATACATACATACATACATACATATATACATACATACATACATACCTACATACATACATACATACATACATACATACATACATACATACATACATACATACATACATACATACATACATACATACATACATACATACATACATACATACATACATACATACATACATACATACATACATACATACATACATACATACATACATACATACATACATACATACATACATACATACATACATACATACATACATACATACATACATACACACATACATACACACATACATACACACATACATACACACATACATACACATATACATACACACATACATACACACATACATACACACATACATACGTAGGGCTGTCACCCTACGGAAGAAACGAACTAGTAAGTAGTTGAATTAGAGTGTGTGCTATGCACATAAAAACCCCTCCCCGAAGTAATGCCGTAAGGTAGTGCCGGGGAGGAATCAGGTTCTGGGCAAGAGCAGTGGTTTTTAGCGGATCGGGTGATGGCAGCCCAAACCCGTTCCCTGACAATGGGGTTTTTGCACATTTTTCCTCACTCAGGGTTTTTCTGAAAAAATTTTTTTACTGCTCTCAAAACAAAAACAAAAAAAAAACCAAACATACACACAGACATTTGCCGATCTCGACGAACTGAATCGAATGGTGTATGACACTCGGCCCTCCGGGCCTCGATTAAAAAGTCGATTTTTACAGTGATTGCATAGCCTTTCTTTATATGAGAAAGGCAAAAATATTTACAATACATTAGAAGTACTGTCGCCTGCTTTTTTTGTTCGAGTTCTTGGTAATTTTTCCGTAATAATATGCATATTGCAAGGTTTTAAGATAATTTTTCTTTAAAAGCTTGTCTCCTCAAATCCTTATCATGTTAGATTTTTTAATATCTTCAAATACCAAAATATATTCAAGTTTCATGGTTTAAGTTGGTGAATAAATAAAAGGGTTGCATCTTATAAATTTGGATTTTTTTAATGCATTTCCAGAACACAGAACACAAAACTATGCAATATGACAACAAGAAAAGATTTCTTGATACAATGCAGAAGAAGGGGAATTTTCCTGCGCATATCCTGAACTATATTAGAGGCATCCACAAACTCCTCGAAGAACGTAGTCAGTCCATACGAAAACTACAGGGTATAGCCGAAAGGAATAAGAAGGCTTTGTTAAACGTGGAAATACAACACACATTCCATCGAATAAAAACACTAAAACGAGAGTTGAATTGGATCAAACACGATATCGAAAATAGCATCAACGACGACATAACACAACGTTTCGTAACAACCCAAAACCAATCATTCCTCAGTAAATCCCAAATTCAAATACGCAGAACAACCGTAAAAATCGAAAGAATAATAATCAAATCAGCAGGCAACAATCAACATACACCAACAACTAACCAGAGGGCTTTACTTAACACTACCACCAAATCCGTACCCTCAGAAATGATGGCTCTGTTGAGCTTTGGACAAAACTTCTCCCTTCCTGTGTTTCCAAACCAAATTCCGACATACCACTAGAGATGGTCGGGTTCGGGTTTTTGGACCCGATACCCGGACCCGACCCGAACCCGACGGGTTTCGAGTCGGGTTCGGGTTCTGTAAATTAAAGCTTCTCGGGTTCGGGTCGGGTTCCGGGTGTTCAAATTTGAAATTCTCGGGTTCGGGTCGGGTCCGGGTTTTTGAAATTTTGAACTTTCGGGCTCGGGTCGGGTTCGGGTTTTTCAAATTACAGATTATCGGGGTCGGGTCGGGTTCGGGTTTTGAACAACCCAACCATTTCATGACAGTCTTTTTTGTAGTAATGAATTATACTTCGTGATACGAATGGATGACACATATAACCGTACCAAATGTTAGCACCTCTGAATCGCTAGAATTCGTCGTATTTTCTGGTGCTCAAATATTGTATTTTTCATTCTTGCATAAAATTCCGTCTCTTCAGACTCGCAAACTACCTGAATTATTTATTCATGAGAGAGAATTCAACAATACGTGTTTCGCATCTAAAATCTCTTTGCGATTTATTTTTCATGATAATTAGTAATAAACCAAGTCAACAGGAATTTATCGAAAAATATCTGTTCATCTTTCTATAATGGAATATAAATTTCGACAGGTACTTTAAAACCGATACTTAGGCCGCGGCGACTTTTTCTCTACGTAAGCGGTTTTGTGGAGTACATTCGTACCCCAGAATTAAAAGCGCTCTAATATGTCTAATTTTTATTAAATTTATAATTAAATTGGATAGTCTTATTCTAAAATCAATCGTAAAGTAACCTGTTTAAAAATATTCGCGTTTTGACTATTTAATTATGTAATATTTCATTTTGTATAGAGTAAAATACTTTAAAATACGTCAACATTCCCTTTTTTCTTCATATTGCTATAACTCCGGTAGTTTCAAATCGATTTTGACCATTTATACGATCTTGTAAAGACTTTTAAATTTCCTTTTGAACAATTTTTTTCAAAAACCGCTCAAAAAGCGTATTTATTCCGATGCTCTTTTGAAAACCAAACGCCAATACAAACGTTAAAAATACAGCAATATGCAGTAACGGAGATGAAACAGGAAGGCGTCGAAGGAACAGGTAGAGCCGGTGCATTATACGTGTATATAAGTAAGTATGTTCCAGAGCCTGGGCTGCAGAAGATAACAAATCGAATGATGCGTTTTGCATACTATATACAAATCATATTCATGAATGTGTTTTGCCTCTTTAATCCGCAAAAGCAAAAATTACGATACCAATCCAAGCACATTTTCTAGTTACTTTGGTATAGTGCTTTGTTATATCAAATAAGTTATATTTGAAATAACAGATACTATTATTCGGCAGAGTTGGAACTTATACAATTTTACACAAGTTTCTCCCTTTCTATGTATCGATATTTTGCTTTGAAAAAAAGATAAAATAATTTTTTTTAATTATGTACACATGACAAAACACTAACGCAAACGGGTTTGGGTGGTACATTTGTACCCCAAACAAACTTTAAGCGAGCACTGTTAAGTTGGTCAAATGAAACAAATAGGTTGTACCTGCTTTAACGGAAGTTTAATAATCAAATTGGTTTATGATAAAGATTGCTTGCAATTTAAATAAACTATAACAGAAAATTAAGGATTTGGTGGTACTTTGGTGTCATTATGGAGGCTCAAATTTAAAAAGGGCACATTATTTTTTTAAAAGCGGATAATTTAGGACAAAATTTATTTTCTAGAGACTGTCTTTGTTCCATCAGACCTAAACCTAGCTTCACTTCCGCCAGGTTCCGTTGTTCATGACACTCATATGGTGATGGTTTAATAGCACCACTATCAAATCAGTGGTACATATATGAAACAAGCACTTTCTGTCAGATTGTTCCCGGGCTGAGCTGTTTGCATGATCCGGATTCCTTCATGAAAATACATGAATTTCCACGAACTTAAGGAATTGATCGCAGAAATTTTGTGTGTTCTGTTGAAGTAATTAACAGATTTTTAAAAGTTTGGAGTCGTTCCGAGAGCTCCATTGGAGAAGTCGAAGCATCTCTACTGGCGCGCTTACCGTATAATCTGAAGCATCTTAAACTTAGATACCCCATCATAGATCGTCCTAACGCTAATGATGGGACATCAAGTACACGTCAAAAAATCTTGATTGATACCCTTCGATACAGGTTTGACTCTACCAACCAGTAACGTGGGTGACGTCATGTAAACTGTCGAATACGAATTGCCAATTGCCATAGCTTAATTTAATACATGTAATAAATTATACGAAACTGCCTTGCAGGAATGGTTTCTGATAAAAAATTAGAAATTTTGGTTAAGGACGACGGACAAGGTTGTTGGAAACTGTGAACAAGCTTTCTGTTCTCCCATGAGTTAGCCGCCGATTTAACTTAATTTCCGGCTAAGATATCGACGATTTATAAGTTTCTCAGAACAATACAAATTCGACGTTCAATAATAGTAAATATAAATGCGGATTCTACTCGGCAGTGATTTGTTTTGCCATATGCAGATATAACTCAATGCGTATGTTGCTACTTCAGATTCGAGTGATTCTACTTGATGAGCCTAGGGTCCAGATCGGGTGCCTAGAATTAAAAATCTTCGAGATCTTGGGTTGATTCTCCGTAGCAAGTTGGATTCGGATCGGGCTTCTCAAATTTTAAACTTTCGGGTTCGGGTCGGGTTCGGGTTTTCAAATTTTAAAATTCTCGGGTCGGGTCGGGTTCGGGTTTTACGAAATTTTCATTCTCGGGTACGGGTCGGGTTCGGGTTTTTAAGTTTTAAAATGTTCGGGCTCGGGTCGGGTTCGGGTTTTTCAAATTTTATAATTTCGGGCTCGGGTCGGGTTCGGGTTTCTAAATTTTCATGCTCTCGGGTTCGGGTCGGGTTCGGGTTCGAAAAAATTGAAACCCGACCATCTCTACATACCACCTCATCGCAAACATCGAGAACATTCTACGGACTTCTCCCAACAAATTCATCCAAGACAAGAAAAGATGTCTAGTAGCAAATCATATTCAAAATTATCTTTCACGATCACTATAAAACCAACAGAAAGATTGCGTCACAGTTTTCTGTCAGAAAGCTGTCAAAGTCACAAAACAATTCTTAACCGACAACCCAGATATATGCATCCTAAAGCTTGATAAAGGAAAAAGAATGGTGATAATGGAAACGAAATATTACGATACGAAGATGCTGTCACTTCTTGATGATTCAACTTACAAAGTGCTACCTAGAAATCCAAACAGCTTGCTTTCAACGCCTAAACAACTCATTTGTGGATCGCTGTCTCAATCTCAAACTCACATACAAAAGTACAGCCAATTATCTGAAAACATACACATCCATCTGCCCACGGATTTATGGACAACCCAAGGCTCACAAACCAGGTTTACCGCTCCGCCCGGTAGTACCAAACATAACAGCCCCGACATACAATCTCTCTAAATACATTGCCAACATTCTTCAAAGAGCAATACGCAGTGAATACAACATCAAAGATAGTTTCCAATTCGCCGAAGAAATCAACCAAGTTACACTCCCCATGGACTACGTACTAGTATCCTTCGACGTCGTGTCCCTCTTCACCAACATACCCAACGATCTAATCCTTCACGATATTATAATGGAGTGGGAAAATATTCGCACAGAAACCAACATCAACCTGGATCTCTTTTTCGAACTAGTAGAATTTTACCTCAACAACGGTTATTTCTGCTTTCGAGAAAAATTCTATAAGCAAACCTTCGGCACCGTCATGGGCAGCCCTCTTCCGCCTATCCTTGCAGACATCATCATGGAAAATTTGCTAAAAACAATCACCCGCGAGCTTCCTTTCGAAATTCCTGTCCTATGAAAATACGTTGATGAGCTGCTATTAGCCCTTCCGAAGGACAAGATAGATGAGACCCTAGAAATGTTCAATGGCTACAACCCACACATTCAGTTTGTAAAAGAGGAAGAGCAAAGAAATCAGCTCCCATTCCTAGACACAACAGTGATTCGCAATTCAGATCAATCGCTAAACACACAATGGTATTCAAAATCTATCGCATCTGGCCGATTATTTAACTATTTTTTTCCTTACACCCGATGCACATGAAAATCAACGTCGCCTCCAACTTCATAAGACGAGTGACATCCCTCACTACCAACCAATCGTTTGCCGAACAGAATAATTTAATTTTGCGCCAGATCGACTATCCAACATCACTTATAAACAGATTGCTTAGCCAAAAAATCGTTCCACAATCACCATCCGAGAGCTCACTGGATACAAAACAAACCGCCAAAACAGACGAAACAACGCACCGGTCCCTACCATACATCCCGATGCTGACCAACACACTCCTTCGAAGCCTAAAAACAAACTAACCTAACGTCAAAATTACCCCAAAAACAATCAAACCATCTTCAATGTTGCTAAACAACATTAAAGATCCCGTTGATCCCTCACTATGTTGCAATGTTATTTACAGCATCCCATGTGGTGTGTGTGAGATGATATATATTGGTATGATGAAAAATCAACTAAAAACAAGACTTAGCGTGCACCCGACCAATATTACAAAATATAATAAATTGATCAAGGCAGGAAAAACCAACACAGATATCGTTATGATCGAATTTGGAGTAAAAACAGCTGTCATTCTTCACAGCATCCAACACCAACACGATTTTGACTTGACCGCAACCAAAATTGTCGACAGAACCTATCACTCATCAACGTTACCAGTGCTGGAGATGTGTCATATAGTTAACACACCCAACAAGGTAAATCACCGAACAGATGTAGATCGTCTCAGTGCCACTTACGCAGGTATTCTACACAGTATCAAACACTCCAAATTTCCTAAAATTCAGACTCACATCACTAACTTACAGTTCAACTAAAGCTTACCTATTCTGAAGATCCCCTTTTCACTCTGTGCGCTCATCATCTCACTGTAGTTTTTTCAAAGGGATCGTTAAGTAAAAACCAAAAGTGTACCCGTGAAAAATCTTGTGCCGATAAAAACTCCACAGCACAGTATGTTTATTTCTATATTATGACAGTGATAGAATATATTCGTAAATCGCTATTAAATACGAAAAATTCTTTTAGATGAATGAAATTAATTCGTGCGACCAACGAGATTGTTCGTAATATACACACACATTTTTTAAAATAAACAAAACATTTCGTTTCATTCACGAAAAATAATGTCGTTTTCAACGAGGTCATTCGTGCAATGTACTCTAAATAAGTAAAATTTACGAAAACCTTCGTTCATCAAGCGGCCATTTCTAGATACCACAATAAAATCGATTTTGCCAGATCTATTTCTTTAATTAAAAAAAAATCGGTGTTTTCAAAAATTATAATTAATACGAAAACTTTTCTAATATGAACGAAAAGAATTCGTGTGACCAACGAAGTTGTTCGTAATATACTCAAACATTTACTGAAATAAACGAATCGTTTCGTTTCATTCACGAAAAATAATGTCGTTGTCAACGATAACATTCGTTCCATGTACACTAGATAATTCTTTACACAACAATCTTTCTAGTCCTCAATAGAGGTGAGCAGGTTGAAATAAAATCGATTTGGCCAGATCGATCCTTTTAGTTAGTTAAAAAATCGTTGTTGCCTCTGTTAAACATCGATCCTAAAAGATCGAATGAAAAAGGTATGCGAATAAACACGAAAACTTTTCTAAGATGAACGAAGTGAATTCGTGCGACCAACGAAATCGTTCGTAATGTACATAAACGTTTATTAAAATAAACGAAACATTTCGTTTCATTCACCAAAACAAGGTTGTTATCAACGATAATATTCGTGCAATGTACACTAAATAAGTAAAATTTACGAAAACTTTCGTTCATCAAGCGTCCATTTCTTCGTATCACAATAAAATCGATTTGGCCACATCGATTTTCTTAAATAAAAAAAATCGATGTTGTCAAACATCGATCCCAAAAGATCGACTGAAAACAATAAGAGGCTAATAAATACGAAAAATTTTCTAAGATAAACGAAATGAATTCGTGCGGCCATCGAACCATCGAAATCGTTCATCATTTATTGAAATAAACGAATCATTTCGTTTCATTCAAGAAAAATAATGTCGTTATCAATGATAACATTCCTGCAATGTACACCAAATATGTAAAATTAACGGAAACTTTCGTTCATTAAGCGGCCATTACTTCACACCACAATCTTTCTAGTCCTCAATAGAGGTGAGCAGGTTGAAATAAAATCGATTTTGCTAGATCGATCCTTTTAGTTAGTTGAAAAATCGTTGTTGTCAAATATCGATCCTAAAATATCGATTGAAAAAATAAAATGCTAATATATACGAAAACTTTACTAAGATGAACGAAATAAATTCGTGTGAACAATGAAATCGCTCGTAATATACATAAACGTTTATTAAAATAAACGAAACATTTCGTTTCATTCACGAAAAATGATGTCGTTATCAACGATAACATTCGTGCAATGCAAACTAAATAAGCAAAAATTTACGAAAACTTTCGTTCATCAAGCGGTCATTTCTTCGTACTACAATAAAATCGATTTGGCCACATCGATTTTTTGAAATTTAAAAAAAATCGATGTTGTCAAACATCGATCCGACTGAAAACTTTTCTAAAATAAACGAAATGAATTAGTGCGACCAACGAAATGGTTCGTAATATACACAAACATGTATTAAAATAAACAAATCATTTCGTTGCATTCACGAAAAATAATGTTGTTATCAACGATAACATTCGTGCAGTGTATATTAAATATGTAAAATTTACGAAAGCTTTCGTTCACCAAGCGGCCATTCTTGTTCATGAAATGAACGAAACCTACTATTTACAATGCACGAAAATTCTTCGTTGCAGAAAACGACGAATGAATTCGTGCATTGCATGATCGATTTCATTATATTTCCGAATTTATATTATCAGTGGACTCTTTCGTCCCCCTATGTAACAAAATGTCACAAATTTATTTATTCCTTCCTCTCCATTCTTTAAAAATTGTTTTCAGTGAAACCATATTGTGTAAAGTTCTAGCTTATTCCCCTTCCCCATATGCCACAATATGTAACATTTCCAGAGCTTAAAAAATTGACATCCCTGCGTTGAAAGAGAAACGAAATTTAATTCATGGCCGTCGCGATCAATGAAATGATTGGTTCGTTCTCCTCGTCATTCGTTCTCCCAAACAGCGCATTCAGGTTCGGATATTAGGTTTTACACCGACCGACATAAACCTACAAAATGAGCCTTGTTAACTTCGCTTGACAATTCTCGGTGGTTTGTTTACATGATAGTTGCGTGAGCTCGAAAAATACACAAATTTTCAAGAGTCATGAACTACAAGCGATCTTTCCTAACTATTTTGAAAAAAAATGAGTGAGAAGAAAGCCTTGTATCGATTAAATTGAATGGAAATTATAAATCCCCGAATAACCTTACTAATAAAATCAGTTCGACCCTAATCGGAATCTTAACTAAAATGATATATTTATTTGAATGACATAGGTTTGAGCGCAGTTTTTTTTCCAGAATTTATCATCTGTTTCACCTTTGAAGTATTGTAAAAAATCTATCTTTGGTCCTCAAGACTTAATATTTTGAGAAGACTCTATTCAACCTATACTGTGGTTTTGTGTTTTGCTACACTGTGCGTCATCCAGTAAAATTCTCACAACCTTCGCTCACTTCTCTAGTGCAATGCCCCTCATTACGGAGGTGTAACATATCATTTAATTCGAATCGCTTTTATTCGGCCCACTGGACATCAAAACTCAAACAATTCGCTGCATGGTAGTGTTGATGTCGCTACTGGGGCTGTTATCTCTTCTTTCTGAAAATTAATGAACAATTTTGTTTCAAAAACTGCTCATTTAAAAAATAAATAAATTTATTAATTCTCTTTGGCTAACTAATCGTTGATCTTTCAAATTGAATTGATAGATTGAAAATCGAATTGCAATGCTTAAAGATATTTAGATTTGAAGAAAACCATTTTTGTTTTAAAAATCACTTGCAACTGCCCAAACAAAAGGAATTGAAACATCAGTGCTACGGTAAAAATGTGTTCCGATGAAAGTTCTAGAACAATGCGTTTACGAAAAATTAACACATCAAAAAAAATATAAGCAACACGATTTTCAAGAGCCACCCTACCTCAAATCTTTAAAAAAAATCATGGCAAATTAACCATTAGACATAGCCTTGTTTATTCAGCAAACTTGCTTCAATTTATTTGTGTTCTAATATTGTAGGGCATTGCGCAGGTAAACTTTACACGTCTAAACAGTCGATACTTTGAACACCCTAACCACAAGGACCACCCTAATGCCATTAATTTTGAAAAAGCGCCAAAAAAACTAACAAATTCGCCAAAGACATCATAAAATTAAAACAAACTATTTATGAGCTATCAGTTTTGTATTCCTAAATACAGTATTAGGACGCACTATGGTCAGCTTTCGATATGTACTGAAAATTTAGTGTCAAGTTTTGTAGTGACGTAATAATCGAAAGAGAAAGAGGCTCGCAATATTACTAAGGTGCTATTGAAAGTTTTATAGTATTATTATGCACTGTAGCGTATTCCTCGGTACTTGTTCCTTAAAGTGCATAGGCTCTGGGGTTTACTATAAAAATTGATTCCGTCAGACACTAGTTACACTGTTATCAGTTATATCAGTTATATTACATTTACAGTTACATTTCTATACTTATTGTAATCATTAAATACGAGACGCATAGTGTAAAATATGCATAAATGCATAACGCTGTATTATAACAACATTGCAAAAAGCATCTAAAAATTATTGAAACTATGAGAGAATTTTAACAAAATTTGAAAAAATGATTTGCGCCTTTTAGGGTTAATATGACTCCCATGTTTGAAAATAAAATCAAATGTGATGTCAATTGATACAAAAAAAAATTATTGCGCATTTTTAAAAGACTTATTATGTACAACAAGAATGTTGCCAAAAACGGATCCCATTTATTTCCAAAATCGGAGTGTGCCAAAATGGGAGCACACAGAGGAGTAATTGGGGTCTAATCCTGGCCACAATTATTTGCTGCTGCAATTGTTGTTATTATGCCTTAATATGAACTAAAAATAGACAATTACTAGTTTTTGGAACAATTTGGCATCTGCCCACCTACCAGTGCAGAGGCCAATTTTCTATATCCTTTCAAATACTAGTAATTTCTAGGTGATCTTTGTGAATACATTTGTTTTTCCAGTTGCATAAACATTTGATCAGTGGGAAAGGGAGAAGAAAAGTGACGCCTGTGCATATTTTTATAGAGATACATTTTGGCAAACATAATATTTGGCCCTACAGCATTTCGGTGCACCTCAAATTAGTCAAAATTTCAATATTTTCAAATCGCTTGGGATTGATGGATCGGACAAGATCGGAAGAGTTCGAATATTTTTTGTAGAGCTGAAATCTTGTTTTGTAATACTGCTTCAACAACTTTGCCGGATCTAGCTGTATAATGTAACTTTTTTATCGTTCAAATTTGGAATAAAATGTATAAAAAAGGTATTTTTTAAAGTTGGTGCAATACACAGCAAGTTTACTTTTTTTAGTTTGTTTTAAGCTGAAGTTAAACAAACGGTTGTGTTGAACT
The DNA here is from genome assembly GCF_030247195.1 of Topomyia yanbarensis. Taxonomy (NCBI): domain Eukaryota; kingdom Metazoa; phylum Arthropoda; class Insecta; order Diptera; family Culicidae; genus Topomyia; species Topomyia yanbarensis. The sequence goes on along the minus strand of NC_080671.1, from coordinate 295,159,862 downwards.
ACGTTTGTAATAATATTGTCTTATTTAATACAGTCATCATCACTAGAAAGCGATATTGCTGAATTTATAACGAAAACGATTAAAATATCCCTTAAAATATCACCAATGGGCATACATGCAAAAATTCTTTAACAATTTTTATATACTCCTAATTTTGCCATGTTATACAGTAGGATCTTAAGTATGTAAAAAAATAACGAAACAAAAAAATCGAAAAAAAATATTTTGGTTTTTGGCCAAGAATTTGTTCTAGTTACTCCTCTGTGGAGCATGCCAATAACGGAATCTTACTGTACAAAAAATTGAAACAAATGATATGTATGGGTCATCACGCTAGATTTTACGTTCTTCACACAAATTTGTGTGTTTTTTGTAGTACTTGCTCAAAATCGTTGAAAGTTCAAGTCCAATAATTCTTTAATAATCTTGAGTTTAAAAAATTTGTAGATTCCAAAATTGTCCAAATTGGTCACTGAGATATAGCGATTTAAAAATATAGTACCGACTATTTTGGAGAAATATTCGTGAGCGTGTTAATAAAATTGTAAATATTTTTTTACAACTGCACTTAATTAGCAATTAATTATTCAAATCACTAAATGTGCTTCAGTATATTTTAAAATCACTTTTACATCATTGCTCTGCTTGATGTTTACCCAGCAGAACAAGTAATTTCTTAAAAAATTGCGAATATTTTTTCGCATGCGAGTGCATTTAATTAACATTTAATTAGCATTTAATTACTTAAATCATTAAATGTACTTTAACAGATTTAACAATGACTTTTACATCATTGTTTTGCTGGATGCTAACCCAGCAGAACAAGTGATATCATAAAAACAGTTGCAAACAATTTTCTACAAGTGCATTTAATTAGCATTTAATTACTCATATTATTAAATATTCATAGACTTTACAATGACTTACACTATTTTTCTGCTTGCTGTTAACCCATCAGAACAAATTGTTTCTTTAAAAAATTATAAACAATTTTCTACAAGTGCATTTAAATAGTGTTTAACTATTAAAATCATTAAATGTACTTTAGTAGACTTTTACATCTTTGTTCTGCTAACTTTTTGTCAAGTCAGCAAAACAAGTGATTTCTTAAAGTGTATTTAATTAGCATTTAATTATTCAAATAAATCAATGTGTTTTAGTAGGTTTTACAATGACTTTTACATCGTTGTTCTGCTAACTTTATGTTAAGTTAGCAGAACAGGTGATTTCTTGTAAAAAACAATTTTTTAAAAGTACATTTAATTAGCATTTAATTATTCAAATAAATCAATGTGCTTTAGTAGGTTTTACAATGACTTTTACATCGTTGCTCTGCTAACTTTATGTTAAGCCAGCAGAACATGTAATAAAACAAAATCCAAAAAAGCATTAAATTTTTCAATTGTACATTTAATTTGCATTTAATTAGCACTAAATTATAGAATATTCATAATCATGTTCTGCTGATTTTGCTCTTCCAACTTTATGGACATGATGGCGACTTCCGGTTTAGCGAAATTCGCTATAACCCAATCAATGTGGGTATTTTCGGAATGGTCTTGAAAAGTAGGTGCCAGAAATTGATTTTTGACGTAATTTTGAAATCGAAGATGGCGACTTCCGGTTTAGCGAAATTCGCTATAACCCAATCAATGTGGGTATTTTCGGAATGGTCTTGAAAAGTAGGTGCCAGAAATTGATTTTTGACGTAATTTTGAAATCGAAGATGGCGACTTCCGGTTTAGCGAAATTCGCTATAACCCAATCAATGTGGGTATTTTCGGAATGGTCTTGAAAAGTAGGTGCCAGAAATTGATTATTGACGTAATTTTGAAATCGAAGATGGCGACTTCCGGTTTAGCGAAATTCGCTATAACCCAATCAATATGGGTATTTTCGGAATGGTCTTGAGGAGTAGGTGCCAGAAATTGATTTTTGGCGTCATTTTGAAATCAAAGATGGCGACTTCCGGTTTAGCAAAATTCGCTATAACTCAATTAATATTGATATTTTTAGAATGGTCTTGAGGAGTAGGTGCCAGAAATTGATTTTTGCCGCCATTTTGAAATCAAAGATGGCGACTTCCGGTTTAGCGAAATTCGCTATAACTCAATTAATATTGATATTTTTGGAATGGTCTTGAGGAGTAGGTGCCAGAAATTGATTTTTGACGTCATTTTGAAATCAAAGATGGCGACTTCCGGTTTAGCGAAATTCGCATAACCCAATCAATATGGGTTTTTTTGGAATGATCTTGAAGAGTAGGTGCCAGAAATTGTTTTTTGACGCCATTTTGAAATCAAAGATGGCGACTTCCGGTTCAGCGAAATTCGCTATAACTCAAACAAATATGGGTATTTTTGGAATGGTCTTGAAGAATAGGTGCCAGAAATTGATTTTTGACATAATTTTGAAATCAAAGATGGCGACTTCCGGTTTAGCGAAATTCGCTATAACCCAATCAATATGGGTATTTTCGGAATGGTCTTGAAAAGTAGGTGCCAGAAATTGATTTTTGACGTAATTTTGAAATCGAAGATGGCGACTTCCGGTTTAGCGAAATTCGCTATAACCCAATCAATATGGGTATTTTCGGAATGATCTTGAAGAGTAGGTGCCAGAAATTGATTTTTGACGTAATTTTGAAATCAAAGATGGCGACTTCCGGTTTAGCGAAATTCGCTATAACCCAATCAATATGGGTATTTTCGGCATGGTCTTGAGGAGTAGGTGCCAGAAATTGATTTTTGGCGTCATTTTGAAATCAAAGATGGCGACTTCCGGTTTAGCAAAATTCGCTATAACTCAATTAATATTGATATTTTTGGAATGGTCTTGAGGAGCAGGTGCCAGAAATTGATTTTTGACGTCATTTTGAAATCAAAGATGGCGACTTCCGGTTTAGCGAAATTCGCTATAACTCAATTAATATTGATATTTTTGGAATAGTCTTGAGGAGTAGGTGCCAGAAATTGATTTTTGACGTCATTTTGAAATCAAAGATGGCGACTTCCGGTTTAGCGAAATTCGCTATAACCCAATCAATATGGGTTTTTTTGGAATGATCTTGAAGAGTAGGTGCCAGAAATTGTTTTTTGACGCCATTCTGAAATCAAAGATGGCGACTTCCGGTTTAGCGAAATTCGCTATAACTCAATCAATTTTTTTTGGAATGGTCTTGAAGAATAGGTGCCAGAAATTGATTTTTGACATAATTTTTAAATCAAAGATGGCGACTTCCGGTTTAGCGAAATTCGCTATAACCCAATCAATATGGGTATTTTCGGAATGGTCTTGAAAAGTAGGTGCCAGAAATTGATTTTTGACGTAATTTTAAAATCGAAGATGGCGACTTCCGGTTTAGCGAAATTCGCTATAACCCAATCAATATGGGTATTTTCGGAATGGTCTTGAAGAGTATGTGCCAGAAATTGATTTTTGACGTTATTTTGAAATCAAAGATGGCGACTTCCGGTTTAGCGAAATTCGCTATAACCCAATCAATATCGGAATGGTCTTGAAGAGTAGGTGCCAGAAATTGATGTTTGAAGTAATTTTGAAATCAAAGATGGCGACTTCCGGTTTAGCGAAATTCGCTATAACCCAATCAATATGGGTATTTTCGGAATGGTCTTGAGGAGTAGGTGCCAGAAATTGATTTTTGACGTAATTTTGAAATCAAAGATGGCGACTTCCGGTTTAGCGAAATTCGCTATAACTCAATCAATATTAATATTTTTAGAATGGTCTTGTGGAGTAGGTGCCAGAAATTGATTTTTGACGTCATTTTGAAATCAAAGATAGCGACTTCCGGTTTAGCGAAATTCGCTATAACCCAATCAATATGGGTATTTTTGGAATGGTCTTGAAGAGTAGGCGTCAGAATTTCTTTTTACGCCATTTTGAAATCAAAGATGGCGACTTCCGGTTTAGCCAAATTCGCTATAACCCAATCAATATGGATATTTTCGGAATGGTCTTGAAGAGTAGGTGTCAGAAATTGATTTTTGACGCCATTTTGAAATCAAAGATGGCGACTTCCGGTTTAGCGAACTTCGCTATAACTCAATCAATATGGATATTTTTGAAATGGTCTTGAAGAGTGGTGCCAGAAATTGATTTTTGACGCCATTTTGCAATCCAAGATGGCAACTTCCGGTTTAGTGAAATTCGCTGTAACCCAATCAATATGAGTATTTTCGGAATGGTATTGACGAGTAGGTGCCAGAAATAAATAAATCTGCACCTTCCCCGCAAGGTTTTCCATGAAAATTGATTTTTGGCGCCATTTTCAAATCCCAAATGGCGGCTTCCGGTTTCGCGAGATTCTCTAAAACTCAATCAACATGAGTATTTTCGGAATGGTTTTGATAGGTTTCGGAATGGAGTAGCAGACGAACGTCGATGTTTGCCGTCATTTTAAAATTCTAGATGGCGACTTCCGGTTTACCGAAATTCTCGCATGAAAAATTTGGGCAATCATCTAAATCACCCTCAAATGTAAGATCTTATATAAACCATCAAAATGCAAAATATTTTTATGTGTTCATCCAGGAAAGTGCGGTATGAATGGAAGAGAGAGAAGAAAGAGACGTATGTGGAATGAGTTGGGGGTTTGCATTTATTCAAATTAAACATATTGCTTAAATTTAAGTAAATTCAATTGTTTAGTTAAAACTATTTGTACTACAACTTCAACTTCCAAAAATACCAATATTGATTGAGTAACAGCGAATTTCGCGAAATCGGAAATCGCCATCTTGGATTTAAAAATGGCGTCAAAAATCATTTTTTGGAACCTACTTGTTAAGATCATTCCAAAAACACTCATATTGACTGGGTTATAGTGAATGCGGCTAACCCGGAAGTCGCCATCTTGGAATTCAAAATGGCGCCAAACATCGATCTTTGTCTACTACTCGTCAAGACCATTCCGAAAATACCCATATTGATTGGGTTATAGCGAATTTCGCCAAACCGGAGGTCGCCATCTAAAATTTTAAAATGGCGACAAACATAAATTTCTGGCACCTACTCTTCAAGACCATTCCGACAATACCCATATTGCATGGGTTGTAGGGAATTTCCGCTAAACCGGATGTCGCCATCTTGGATTTCAAAATGGCGTCAAAAATCAATTTCTAGTACCTACTTGTCAATACCATTCCGAAAATACCCATATTAAATGGGTTATAGCAAATTTCGCTAAAATCGGAAGTCGCCATCTTTGATTTCCAAATAGCGTCAAAAACCAATTTCTGGAACCTACTCTTCAAGACCATTCCGAAAATATCCATATTGATTGGGTTATAACGAATTTCACTAAACCGGAAGTCGCCATCTTTGATTTCAAAATTACGTGAAACATCAATTTCTGGCACCTACTCTTCAAGACCATTCCGAAAATACCCATATTGATTGGGTTATAGAGAATTTCGCTAAAACCGGAAGTCGCCATCTTTGATTTCAAAATGGCATCAAAAACCAATTTCTGGAACCTACTCTTCAAGACCATTCCGAAAATATCCATATTGATTGGGTTATAACGAATTTCACTAAACCGGAAGTCGCCATCTTTGATTTCAATATGGCGTCAAAAATCAATTTCTGGCGCCTACTCTTCAAGTCCATTCCGAAAATACCCATATTGATTGGGTTATAGCGAATTTCGCTAAAACCGGAAGTCGCCATCTTTGATTTCAAAATGGCGTCGAAAACCAATTTCTGGAACCTACTCTTCAACATCATTCCGAAAATATCCATATTGATTGGGTTATAACGAATTTCACTAAACCGGAAGTCGTCATCTTTGATTTCAAAATGGCGTCAAAATCAATTTCTGGCACCTACTCTTCAAGTCCATTCCGAAAATACCCATATTGATTGGGTTATAGCGAATTTCGCTAAAACCGGAAGTCGCCATCTTTGATTTCAAAATGGCGTCAAAAACCAATTTCTGGAACCTACACTTCAAGACCATTCCGAAAATATCCATATTGATTGGGTTATAACGAATTTCACTAAACCGGAAATCGCCATCTTTGAATTCAATATGGCGTCAAAAATCAATTTCTGGCACCTACTCTTCAAGTCCATTCCGAAAATACCCATATTGATTGGGTTATAGCGAATTTCGCTAAAACCGGAAGTCGCCATCTTTGATTTCAAAATGACGTCAAAAACTAATTTCTGGAACCTACTCTTCAAGACCATTCCGAAAATATCCATATTGATTGGGTTATAACGAATTTCACTAAACCGGAAGTCGTCATCTTTGATTTCAAAATGGCGTCAAAATCAATTTCTGGTGCCTACTCTTCAAGTCCATTCCGAAAATACCCATATTGATTGGGTTATAGCGAATTTAGCGAAACCGGAAGTCGACGACTTTGATTTCAAAATGGCGTCAAAAATCAATTTCTGGCACCTACTCTCCAAGACCATTCGAAAATACCCATATTGATTGGGTTATAGCGAATTTCACTGAACCGGAAGTCGCCATCTTGGATTTCAAAATGACGTCAAAAATCAATTTCTGGCACCTACTCTTCAAGACCATTCCGAAAATACCCATATTGATTGGGTTATAACGAATTTCACTAAACCGGAAGTCGTCATCTTTGATTTCAAAATGGCGTCAAAATCAATTTCTGGTGCCTACTCTTCAAGTCCATTCCGAAAATACCCATATTGATTGGGTTATAGCGAATTTAGCGAAACCGGAAGTCGCCGACTTTGATTTCAAAATGGCGTCAAAAATCAATTTCTGGCGCCTACTCTTCAAGACCATTCGAAAATACCCATATTGATTGGGTTATAGCGAATTTCACTGAACCGGAAGTCGCCATCTTGGATTTCAAAATGACGCTAAAAATCAATTTCTGGCACCTACTCTTCAAGACCATTCCGAAAATACCCATATTGTTGGGGTGCGGGCCATAACAAATCTTCCAGACCCGTCTCTTCCATCTTTCCGAAAATCTTCTAAGTCATTTGCATTCAAAAAGACATAATATTTTTTGCAAAAACCGTGTTATGGCGAAATCCGCGCAAAATAAAAACTGCCAAAATTCTTCTTTGTTGCAAAAGGAAAATGTTTTCCGAAAAAAGTCCAAGTCTTTTGCATTCAAAAGGACTTAGAATATTTTTGCAAAAACTGCGTTAATTGGAAAATCCGCGTATCTTAGTATCTACTATCAGAACGTGAGAGGACTACGCACCAAAATTGACGAGTTGTTCATAGCTGTTTCAGACGCCGAATATGATGTTATTGTTTTAACCGAAACGTGGCTGAATGATCAAATCAATTCACTCCAGTTATTCGGCTCAAAGTACACGGCTTACCGTAACGATCGCGATCCAGACAGTACAGGGAAAAAACGCGGTGGCGGTGTGCTTATCGCAGTGTCCAACCGGCTCTCGTCTAAACAAAAAAATGCTAGAACCGATCTCGAACAACTATGGGTAGATATTCGCGGTCGCGATACTAATATTTGTGTTGGCGTAGTGTATATTCCCCCCGACTCCGCATGTGATAGTGATATTATTCAGAAGCACATAGACTCAGCACTTGACATCGCAACTTCCATTCAACCCAACACGGCTCATCTACTGTTTGGTGATTATAATCAATCTGGACTTCTATGGAAAAGTACCTCTTCCGGCTATGCCTTCCCAGACCCTTCTGAATCAACCTTCTCTAGAGCGAGTATTGCCTTACTGGACGGAATGTCTGTATTGAACATGCTGCAAATGTGTACAGCAAAAAACAGACGAAATCGAACCCTGGACCTCCTTTTCGTAAATGAAGAAGCTTCTATTAACTGCACCGTTTCAGAAGCCCTTGAGCCGTTAGTTGCTTGTGACGCACACCATCCTCCTCTTCTAGTAACGCAGATCTGTCCCCAGTTAGTTGTTTATGACGAAATGCTAGATGTCAGGGAGTTCAATTTTTCAAAAACTGATTTCAATAGGCTCCACAACTCACTGCAGGCAATCGATTGGGAGACTTTGCTGAATTCTGCGATCGATGTGGATGTTGCCGTAGAAAAATTTTCACTGGTCCTAAAACAACTTTTCAAATTACATGTTCCCGCACCACGTCCCCGACCAAAACCAGCGTGGTCCAATCGTCAATTACGTAAACTGAAAAGACTGCGAGCAGCTGCACTTCGGCATTACACCAGCCGACGAAACCCCCTCACAAAACGAGAGTTTATTGAAGCCAGCAACAGTTACAAGGCATATAATCGCTTTCTCTATTCAAGACACGTCGCACAAACCCAATCGAACCTGAAACAAAATCCAAAGCAGTTTTGGTCTTTCGTTAACGGGAAACGTAAAGAAAATGGGCTTCCTTCCAGTATGTTCCTTGCAAATGAAACATCAAGTACCCCAAGCGGCATCTGTGACCTATTTGCGCAGCATTTCTCAAGTGTGTTTAAAAAAGTCTCGGCCAACTCCACTCAGATGGAATATAGTCTTCAGGATGTCCCTCATGATGTAATTAATTTAGGCATTATTCAATTTACTGACGAAGATATTCTAACTGCTATGAGAAAGCTAAAGTCTTCAACATCGGCAGGACCAGATGGTATTCCTTCCATTATAATCAAAAGATGCGCAAGCGCATTATGTACGCCTTTAAGACTAATTTTTAACCAATCGCTGTCGCAATTAACGTTCCCCGTCTGTTGGAAAAAATCAGTTATGTTTCCGGTTTTTAAAAAAGGTGATAAGCAAAATGTTGCGAACTATCGTGGCATAACTTCACTCTGCGCTGGCTCAAAGTTATTTGAAATATTAGTAGGAAATGTGCTGTTTCGCGAGACCAGAGCATATATATCGAAGGACCAACATGGCTTTTTTCCTGGTAGATCGACAACTACTAATCTAGCCCAATTCACTTCACTCTGTATTAAAAATATTGAACTTGGATCTCAGGTCGATACTGTATACACGGATCTCAAGGCTGCATTCGATCGTGTAGATCACACTCTTCTACTGGCAAAGATGAAGCGGCTGGGCGCTTCGGATTATTTTATAGGGTGGCTTAAATCATATCTCGTAAATCGTTCTCTGTGTGTAAAATTAGGAAATAACGAGTCATACAGTTTCATCAACTTGTCGGGAGTGCCTCAAGGGAGCAATCTAGGACCGTTGCTTTTCTCGTTGTTTTTCAATGACGTTTGTTTTGTTATACCTCCTGGGTGTAGACTTATATATGCCGATGATCTCAAACTATTTCTTATTGTGCGGTCAATAGAAGATTGCAAGGAACTACAGAAACACTTAGATGCTTTTTGTTGTTGGTGTAATCGCAACTTGCTGACTCTCAGCGTGTCCAAATGCTCCATAATATCTTTTACACGTAGAAAAAATCCAATACTGTGGAACTACACCATTTCCGGGGAATCGCTAGAGAGAATGACAGTTGTCAGAGACCTCGGTGTACTTCTGGACTCACAACTGACATTCAGAAATCATTACTCTCATGTTACAGCACAGGCAAATAGAAATCTCGGTTTCATTATAAGAATCGCCAAAGAGTTCACTGATCCATATTGTTTGCGGGCACTCTATTTTTCACTTGTGCGATCTGTCTTGGAAGCTTCAGCACCCATTTGGTGTCCTTACACAAGCATTTGGATCAACCGAATAGAAGCAGTGCAGGCAAGATTCCTCCGTTTTGCTCTTAGAACTCTGCCGTGGCGTAACCCAACAGAGCTACCACCGTACATCGATCGCTGTCGTCTGCTCGATATGGAAACCCTAGCCAAAAGGCGGAACACATTTAGAGCAGTATTTGTTGGGAAGATATTAACTGGCCAAATAGATGCTCCAGATATTCTCTCACAAATAAATGTCAATGTGCCCCCGAGAAGTCTCAGATCGCATAACTTTTTAAGACTCGAGTTTCGACGCACCGAGTACGGTCAAAACGAACCCATTAGGGCGATGTGTAATGTTTTTAATAGTGTTTATGGCCATTTTGACTTTTCTGTATCTTGTGATGTTTTCAAAAATAGACTAAGAAGGTTGACGTAGATTTTAAGATTTATTTTTTGTAATATTTGTATTTTTTATTTATGTAATGCTGTGTACTATGTTATTATATTTTATTGTAGTGTGAATCCATTGTAATCAGGTGTGAATATATGAAAAGATAATGGGTTTTTACGCCCATTTGAGGATTGCTTCTGAAGTATATCCTGAAATGGGCTTTTCCCATTCAACTACATTTCATGTAGACCAACATAGGTCAGATGAAAAATAAGAATAAATAAATAAATAAATAAATAAAAAAACCCGCTTTAATTGGAAAATCCGCGTAAAAAAAACCGCGGTAATTGGAAAATCCGCGTAAAAAAAACCTCGTAAAAAACCACGCAAAAAAAACCGCGTAAAAAACCTGGGTGTACACTTTTCTCTGCATAGTGAAAAGGAGAGTCCCGCACATGAAAGCGTTGATGCCGGTCGTGGCGTAAACGAACCGCATTCAATGTCGTCGTTTGTGATTAAAAATATGTAATAGATTAAAAATATTAAAAAGTGTAAAATAAGGAATGAGAAGCTGTACCGCTCGCGTCTGGTGGCTGTACTGGGGGAAGTATTTTTTGTCATGTTACTGCTTTGCTTACAGGCTGCCGTACAACGCTGGGCGTCCTGCACGACAGTAGCGTCGTATGAGAAATGAGAGTGTAGGCAGAAAAATTACAGCCGCAGAAAAGGTAGGCATTTTGCATCCTTGGGTAAGACAAACGATTATATTCAGTCGAGCAATTATATTTACATCTTGTATAAAATGTTGTTGCGAAATACCAGTAAGACGATTGAATTAAACATTTCGAAAGAGAATATCGCTCTTGCAGTTCAACCTCTGGCGTTTGTACAACTGTTTCTACTCATAGATCTGCAAGACGCCACTCATTAGTGATGATTGCGGAAATTAATCAAAATGTAGCCGTTTTACGCAATTTTTCAAAAAGAAATTTCACACAATTGCGGTCTTATGGGTCAGATGGCTGACTTGTCATTGAATTATCTAAATGATAGAAAACTGGAGAATTTCGTGAAATTGTATCTTTTATTAGCGAATTCTAATAAAATGCGTATCCACAGGAGAACATTTTGAATTTAACGCGTTATAAAAACAATAAAAAGCTGTGTTAAACTACGATGTTTGGTTCATTTTGAAGAAAATTCCGAAAAGACAAACCGTGGTTAGTTCCAAGTGGTCAATTTGAAAGAATGTTTAAGGAGGACGATTGAGTGTTATTCCGTCTGACCCAATTCTTCCGCGCGATGTCATACTTATTTGGCATTCTTATGCGTTCCATTCTATATCTTTGAAATCGCTTAGAACTCTGTTCTGAAATTGTTGATTTATCCTTGGATAGTTTATTTACTGATAGATGTAATAAAAAACTTGATTATTTTTCGATATTATAAGGTAGGCCTTCCCCTTAATGGCAACTCCCTCCCTCTTCCCGTCTCTGAACCACCCATAACACTGCATGGCTTTGGTATTGCTGAAATAGGTTGATTATATCTTGTATGTCTATAGAGTAAGGTGGGGTAAAAGTGCGCGTGGGGCAAAAGTGCGCATAGGACTTTTAGAAGCACACAAGCGCTAGAACCTGGCAACTCTGTATGGATTTAGTGTATCATTAAGTCAACTAATCGCACATATAAGCATGAAAGGTTTGAATATAGCGGCTTGAAATTAAGGGGGAAGGACCATTTTTCGCTGCTTTGATGAATTTTTTTGAATTTTGGGAATCATAAATTGGCTGTTTGAATAAATCAGGATCTATAAAACTACAGTATCCTAAAAATCTTCAACATATGGTTTGTTGCGAGATATATTTGATTTGATGAAAAAAATCAGTAATTTTCGTAACAATTTAATAAATTAATAAACTTACGGTGGGGTAAAAGTGCGTATAGCGTATCCGCCCCAATAAAAAGACGCGAATGAAGCTTTATATATAAAAATAGAACTAATTCTTCCTTGGGTAAAGAAGGGACCAGCATCTTCAATAGCTGCGAGCTCACCGATCAAATTACGACTGATATGAGCGGTTTAGGAACAAAAGCACCAGCATAACTGGTTCCAAGGGAAAATATAGAGTGCCGAAAGCTCAGAGTAATTAAAAGGAAACAAAAAAACTATGAATAATGATGTATTTCCAATATAAATAGCATATTCGCAAGAGTTCTTGTAGTGATCCACCCAACTATGACAAATAATTATGTTACGAGAGGCGACAGCTTGATCATGAACGACATTGTCTAAAAGATGAAACATCCAAGTTTTTTCAACATAATGGAAAACTGAACAACATCAACCGAGGCAGAGGGAGGAGTACTTTTTAGTTATGAAGGAAGAGTAAGAGGGGATGGATATCCTAAAATTGATTAGTTTTTTTCCTTTTTTTATTTCGACTATGTTAGTCACATTTTCTTTTTTACGTTTTAATGACATTCAATTAGCTAGAGATTACTAATTAAATGTCGTTAAAACGTAAAAAAGAAAATGTGACTAACACAGTCGAAATAAAAAAAAAGAAAAAAGAAACTGACAGGAATCCATCGGCAGCGGTGGGTAGCCACTGTAGACACAGCCATTGCCTTACACAATGTAGCAAACCCGCCACGACTGTAAGAACAGTGACAATAGTCTAATAAAAATCTATCACGGCATTCGAAAGGCAAACAGAGATGAACAGCAGCAATCATCATTAAGATTGATGCTAATCGTCGACAGGTTTTCAGTGGTGATCTTGCGTGGCTTAATTTTTGCCAGTTGTCACGGAAAAGATAGATACGTCTACCTTTATCAGGACACATGTTAGTGAACTCGGGTGATTCGTAGTTATTCTGCCTAAGCTCGACCCTCATTAACAGAAGGCAAAGATTAAGCCCGTACGATATTAAGCCTGTTCCAATGACCCTGCCACTTCTAGTTTTCCGATCTGTTTGTTTTGTTTTTCACATTCTTGCTCTCACTTGAGTACTATGGCTCTAAGTTTCATAACTTTCCCTACCCAGTAATCTCTAGCTAATTGAATGTCGTTAAAACGTATAAAATAAAAAATTTATTAGTTTAATTTATGGGCGGTAATAAATCGGCTATTTAATCAGTACGCACTTTTGCCCCGTGCTATGCGCACTCTTGCCCCGACCATGGGGCAAAAGTGCGCATTTGAGTATTCATAAGAAAATAATTATTTCTCGGATTACAAGCAAAACCAAGAGATATCTAGTATTACGTTTTGAAGATGTGTGATGAGCGTTAGGGGACAACCCTTCAGTGCACCCCTGTGAAAGAACGATTTCAATGCTTGTTATATACAAATAGCACATTTTTAGAAAGGTATTGATGAGTGCTAATAGCTTCTGAAAAGATTTCATGGATAACGTGCTTTGTTTTCGTAAAAATTTGAAAAAACATGATTTTTGCGCTAGGGGACAACGCAAAAATGGTCAATTTTTATGCTTTTATCCGACGATCCATTCACTCAAAAAATATGCGTCCAAAGATGAAAAATTTGTACAATATGTGAACAATAAAATGGAATTTAAGATCATTCCAAATAAATTTTATTACAAACCTGTCGGTGTGGTACGGAACAATCAATTCAATTATTAAAAACGAGTCATTAATGTATTGTTGGTTTTCATTTACGAAAAAATTTCTATGTATCTATGATTTGGGAGCCTTAAACCTATACCAACATATTTCAGAACAATTTTTACTTCTATTAGCAGATTTATTTTCTTGAAATAAGCGATACAAGTGCGTGAAATGTGTCAGAAGAGCATTTGCGCGTGGAAGGTCAGCATTAGAGAGTTAAGCAGGTTTCTTAGCGTGGAGTTGCCACGTATGATAATAACCAACAACGAATGTAGTGCCAGGCAGCGATGCCACATATTCTTATGAAATGTCTGTAGAAGAATAATTAAAATGTCTGTAAATGTCTCTAGATGGTTGTGTAAATCCTAGTTACACTAGAATATTAATTTAAAAAATAGATTGAAATTATAATACTATTAATGAAGGAATCACTTGTAGTCGAATACAGTTATTTTAGTACAATTTTGATAGATACTATTACTCTTTTAAAAGTCTGTAGATTTCTAATCACGACTGTAGGAGGCTATCAAAAGTCTGTAGAATTCCGATATGTCTGTAAATCTGGTATCGCTGGTGCCAGGACATTACTTTTAACGGAGCATTTTACTAATTTCATTTGGCTGAACATAAAATAAACCGGTCTTAATGTGAATGTACAAATCCCCTCATACATGCAGCAGTTATACAATTAAACTGTGTTTATAGCAGTATATACATAGATGATATGTAAAAAGTTGTCCCAGTTTGCCCCGAGTATCAAATCAACGGCAGGAACATATTATATCAGTATCCAATAAGCCAACATCATCTTCTTCACACAACACAACAACTAATGCTAATAAAATCGTCATCGTTAATCGTACTAGGGTGGGTGCTCCTATAGTTGAGGTGTACCAATAGTTGCAGTACACAGTGTTTTAAAACGTCGTTTTCGTGCTCAAAATTAGTAGCGTATAAACCGTTGACTTTAGAGATATAGTTTGTTCAGAGAAGTTGTTGTTCTTATGATTGCGCATCCACAGGAGTATACCGTTCAGTGATTTATTCACCTCTAAGTGATATACGAAATTTATTTTCCGACCTAATTAAGATAGAGACTTTGTGTCTTCGGCAAAGTTGTATGAAATGTTACTACAAAAGAAATTGCTGAAGGCACCATATATCTATCATTAGTAGTTAACGAGTTATGGAACATATTATATGGAAGATCCCTTAAAATTAGTTTTTTTCATGATAACTTTTTTAGACATTCTCGTATCTACCTTGAATCTTCCACAAAGTTATTGGCCGTATCGAAACACATATTTTTGCCGAACATAGTCACTTCCTATCTGTTGAATTTAAAAAGATATTCCAAATTTTACGATTTTTTTGGGGTAACTTCCACCTTAAATAATTCGTTAAGGAGCAAAAAGGAGAAAACAACATCATAACATACTTTTACTTTCATTTAGTGGCCCGATTGTTAGTCGACGCGATTCTCCCCGAGTGTTATGTTCAATACAATATGCCATCGCAGTGGTATAAAATGAAATATTCAAGCGCACTGCGACAAACAGCTTCATGTTTTATGGTAAATTGCATAGAACACGTTCGCCTATAACATGCAATGCATATAGTTTGCCTTTCAAAAATCAAAGTGTAGTTTTTGATGTGTTTAATAATGTCAATATTTTCATTATAAAATAGATAAATAAATCTATTTTTAATAATCGTTTTCTCCGTCATCTTCAAAGCTTTCTTCTTCCGCTAGAAGAGCATTGGCCTCTCCTTAAAATCATTTTATACTTTTTTTAGACATCCACGAGCTTCATTCACGACAGGATCCACATTGTGGACAGGTGATGTTAATCAAGCATCATTATAAATGTCACGACAGACATTAATAAACCTTCTGGTGGGATTTCCATCGTTTTTTCAAGCTTACCAGTATCCACTGACTGTTTAAATTTCACGTGACACACTTCTCGAACGCACGATATGCTACGTTTCGTACTTTGATCTTGATTGTGGTCAAAGTTCCCTTTTCCTTTTTTGGACATCTATGAACATGTTTTATGCAATTTATCATGAAAAGATGAAGGTACTTATCGCAGTGCGCTTGAATATTTCATTTTATACCACTGCGATGGCATATTGTATTGAACATAACACTCGGGGAGAATCGCGTCGACTAACAATCGGGCCACTATATGAAAGTAAAAAGCTAGTACTTTCAGTATGTTATGATGTTGTTTGCTCCTTTTTGCTCCTTAACGAATTATTTAAGGTGGAAGTTACCCCAAAAAAATCGTAAAATTTGGAATATCTTTTTAAATTCAACAGATAGGAAGTGACTATGTTCGGCAAAAATATGTGTTTCGATACCGCCAATAACTTTGTGGAAGATTCAAGGTAGATACGAGAATGTCTAAAAAAGTTATCATGAAAAAACTAATTTTAAGGGATCTTCCATATAATATGTTCCATAACTCGTTAACTACTAAAGATAGATATATGGTGCCTTCAGCAATTTCTTTTGTAGTAACATTTGCTACAACTTTGCCGAAGACACAAAGTCTCTGTTTTAATTAGGTCGGAAAATAAATTTCGTATATTACTTATAAGTGAATTAATCACTGAACGGTATACTCCTGTGGATGCGCAATCATAAGAACAACAACTTCTCCGAACAAACTATATATCTAAAGTCAACGGTTTATACGCTATTAATTTTGAGCACGAAAACGACGTTTTAAAACACTGTGCAGTAGTGGGTTATACGCCTAACTGAGGTACCAACCATCAACGCATATTTTTATAGATTCATCACACTAAAATTATGCGAGAATAAAACTGTTATCCTTGAAATTTGCTCAAATAACTATTGAAAAAATTGATTTTCTTTGAATTTTGAGCTCCCTTGCACCTATAGTTGATCTAATGTACCTATAGTTGCAAGTCCCATAAGAAATCAATGGGATTTGCAAATAGGAACCGAAATTAGCGATTGCACCACTATTGGTACATGTGTTCCTGTAGTGGTACAAGCGGTTTTGAATACATGAATTGGTTAATAAACCATCTTTATATTTTTCCTATAAAGTAGGGATTGAAAGCTTTCGTTTAATGTATTAACATTGCCCATAGGTCTATTCATCGATTTTTTAGCAAAGTTTTCCTTAAGTATGCAACTATTGGTACATCTACCCTACTGCTTGCAAAAGAAAATTAACCAAATGATGAATTTATCTGAGCCCGCCACGCATTAGGGACCATTCATAAATTACGTAACGCTTTTAGGGGGGGGGGGGGGTGCAACAAGTTGTGACATGTTGTGACATAGGGGGGAGGGGGAGTTAGCTAGATCGTTACGTAACATGTTTTCACCGAAGAAAAAAATATTTTTTCTTGGAATTTGTTACGTAATAGGGGAGGGGGGGATGGAGAAATGTGTGACAATTTGTTACATGGGGGGAGGGGGGAGTCAATTTTGGGCAATTTTTGCGTTACGTAATTTATGAATGGTCCCTTATTTAAAGAGCAGGAGAGCAGGGTCTTTCGCACTCAACCACCCCTTCGCACGCGCACACTTGCAATCCGCGTATTGAACTCCGAAAAAAGAGCGTTCTGCTTTTTCTGCGATGTGTGCTGATCATTGTATACACGCCACGCCTGTGAATCATTGGATGGAATGATGCCTGGTGGCAGTCATTGAATACATTCCAACCGAAGAGTTTGAGCTGGCACAAAACGTAGCAGCTACTAGGGTGGATGTACCAATAGTCGTATGCTTAAGGAAAACTTTTGCTAAAAAATCGATGAATAAACCTATGGGCAATGTTAATACATTAAACGAAAGCTTTCAATCCCTACTTTATAGGAAAAATATAAAGACGGTTTATTAACCAATTCATGTATTCAAAACCGCTTGTACCACTATAGGAACCCATGTACCAATAGTGGTGCAATCGCTAATTTCGGTTCCTATTGTTGCAAATCCCATTGATTTCTTATGGGACTTGCAACTATAGGTACATTAGATCAACTATAGGTGCAAGGGAGCTCAAAATTCAAAGAAAATCAATTTTTTCAATAGTTATTTGAGCAAATTTCAAGGATAACAGTTTTATTCTCGCATAATTTTAGTGTGATGAATCTAAAAAAAATGCGTTGATGGTTGATACCTCAGTTAGGCGTATAACCCACTACTGCAACTATTGGTACACCTCAACTATAGGAGCACCCACCCTACGAGGTCAGAAAGCAAACTGACGAATTTTCTCTTATGTGCCGTTTTTATACCCGGCGAAGTTCATTTGATAAAAAAGAGGCATTCCTAGCAACGCTCGCTGCTTGGTTGAATTGTACGGACCAATCAGCGCAGATAATTACCACCTTTACAAATTACATTATTTTCGTTACCTATAATAGACGTACATTTTACAGGATCAAATACAATATACGTGCACATATTTCCGAGCAGATAGTGCAAAAATATAGCGATTTCGATCAGTACAACGGAAGTTATTCGCAAATATCTCAGCAGAAATTTTTGAAAAGGGACCCCCATATTGAAACGATAGAAATATTCTAACTCAAAAATGAATTAAACATTTTCCACGCATGTTAAATCGAAGTAAAAGTTACGTTAAATTGTAGTACGTTAAATCGTCAGTATGATTAATCGAGGTAGGTAGGGGAAGACGGACAGTTTGGGCAAGACAAACACATTATTAATTTAGGTATTTAACTCTTACAATTCAGATTAATTGTAGGTGTACACACTTAAATTAGATTTCGCCGTTCGGTATTTTTTTTGACGGAATATTTCGGTAAATGTAAGAAACAACTGATGGTCCAGTACACATGACTTGTTTTTCAGAAGTTTTGTAAAAAGATACCGAACAGTTAGTGCATATTCAACCTGTTTTTACCGAATTCGTACAATAAAAGTACAATGCTTTCGGTAAAATCGGATCCTGCATACGGTAAAAAAAATACAAATCGAATTGCAAAACTAGCTCTCAATATTACCGAATTTCTGTAACCCAAGAAAATGAACTGTCAAAACGCGATCATTTCTAAAATTGTAATTTTTATTTATTTGACGTCTAGGATACCAACGCAGTTGATAGACAATATACATATAACGCGATGTTTTCAATGCGTCATCTGATTTAACCTCATTTGGCAAAAAATCCACCCAATTTAACTAGAGCACTCTAGTTACAGTGTGGCCAGGACGAGTGTGACGTATCCAAACGAGCAGAAATCTGACGTATTTTATTATGAATACGTCAAATTTCGTGTTCAAATTTCAAACCTCGGCCCAGCACTTTGGACCCCGTTGTTTTGGTTACTTCACCCCAAAATAAGAATATATGGTAAGCGGTTTCGCATGTCTCGTGTACTAATCGTTGACATATTTGTAAAAGGTATTAGTTATTGCTGTTAAGCCATGGTTGGTCCGGTCCAACTGATGTTGGGTACGTAATACTTGCTAGACAGCATCCCCCTGGATTTAACCTCAATCTCGCACTAAGACAACTGCACATTGATTAGTCAATAGCTACGGCGCCATACAATAATTATGTAAGGGCATATGGGGGAGGAGGAGTTTAAAAATATCATACAAATTCTTATCTGACAACAACTTAATGCGGTGTTAAGTTAACCATTTTTTTCGAATAATATACCAGATTTATTAAAAAAATTGTATTTTGAACGATTTTTGTTATTTTTTAGAGTTGTCCTACTGGAGCTGTAGAGCTAGGTTCTCGGAAGGACTCCCCGTTAGAATCACATAGTTAGGGTGACCATATGAGGCGAGTAAAAAACCAGGACAGTCGAAAGGGGACTGCCTCCCCCCCTTACCTATCAATCGACTGTGCTTTCTCCACATGTTTTCGGCAGTTACAAAGATCTTGGGTCGGGCAGGCAGAGCTTCGGCGGTAAAAAAGTTCTGTGGGTCTGAAAGGAAGAGCTCTACCAGAAATTTTTTTGTGGGAATTCGATCACCGTGCTTTTTAGGATTTATACACACATGCGAAGTTCTTGCTACACCACCACCAGCGAAAGTTTCATGCTGTTGTTGGAGAAATCGGAAATCCTGAATTGAGCAAATGAGACGAATTATTATGAGATCGTCTGTGCAGGAACAGGCGAGAAGTTTTCAGCACTAAATACACGTCATTGAAGCAAAGCAGAAACATCAACGGTCGCAAGTAGCTTCACTGCGCTATATCTGGCAATCTCCAACCATTGGTAAGCAGTATCACAATGATCGGACACGCTGTGCGTAGATTCTGTTGTTCCAGCATTCGTTGGTGGCTGAGTTGCAACTCCGGTTGTTGGTGATTTAGTTAATGTTGTTGGGTTTGCTAGCAGTTGATGTTGTTTCATTAGAGGCTTTCACACATGGTTTGGCACATAGGGATCTGTCCTTCATATGTGCGCAGCGTGATTTGAGATTTGCTTCTCACGATACGAACACCATTGGATATACCTGGAAAAAAGTTTCTCCAGGTTTCAAACTTTCACCGTTACGTACTTCGACATCAATAGTGAATTTTTTGGTTGTACGCGGGGATAGATCGTGCAGACGCACACCAGTCTTATCATCGTCAATCTAAACGGGTATCTAACATTGTCATGTGCAACGACGTATTGCATGTTGTTTCCCATAGCCAAACTTTTCGCCATGGCCAAAGTTTTAAATGCTATCAGTACCACATTACGAGTATGCGCCTTTATTAATTGTTCCACTTCGCGCACACAAGGGCGGATTGGACAAACGACCACTGTATTGGATCGAAGATTGTTCAAATTTTGCTGCTGAGTTTCAATCATTTTTAACTAAACGATTTGAACTTTGCTGGCGCGGTACATATAGACGGCAGACTGTATGTAGAAGCTAGAGATGGGCCATTCGTTCGCGAACGGTTCAAGTGAACTGGTTCTTCGAAGAGAATGAGCGAACGGAAGTTCTTTTTAAAAGAACGGTAGTTCACAATTCTCTTCAAAGCGAATGAACTGAACCTGACCCAAAGCCGTTTGGCGAATTTCTCGGACCGATTTTTAGGTGAACGAATGAAAATGAACCGACTTGCCGTCCCACAAACCGCTCTCTGTGCTCTCCGAGAATGGAACCGGCGAAGAACGACTCATCACATTCTCTATTTCTCTAGTTATACATCATGAAGAAATCGCTACCCTTGATGAACTTGTTAAGCATACAGGGGTATAATAGTTTGGGCACCATCTGTTTGGTTCCTCTCCAAGAATCGAATGTTTTGAGAGACATTCGCTAGATACAAGTAAAATATCAGCTGAACGGAAGAACGGTTCATCTGAACTAGTTCTTTTTACAGAACTGTTCAGTCGGGAATGGTTCTGCGAAGTGAACTGTTTCGCCCATCTCTAGTAGAAGCGTTCGTTTGATTCACTGCACTGTTAGCGCGATTGTAGCTTCCGATCCATTTGAGATGGAAAAGTAGACTGATTAGAAACTGGTATTGATCCTAAAGGGATTCCATAGTTAGCAGCTCGAGAGAGCGCTCAATAAGGTTATTCCACGACAGTTATTGTTGTTTCGCCATTTTCCTTTTTATGAAATGGATTTACAGTAAAACGAAAAACAGCCACTTACAAGAGAACTCTAGAAGAAGCAGAATCGCAAAAACTTCGATGTGTCTTCTTAGAGGTAGGCACTAGAGGAAATTTTTCGGATCCCGGAATCATTGTTTCATCGACATTGCTAGCGGCCAGAGTATAGTCCACAACTGGAATCGGTTCGATTTGTTCGATTGCCAAATGTTGTTGCAAACAGACTACAGCTCATTCATATGGTACGTACATACGAACGCCTCTTTCTCTTTTCAATTTCCATGTAAAAAAGTAAGTTGGAAAAAGAAATAACGAGGTACTATAGAGAGATTAAAAAATGCATCGGATGGTACAATTGAGAGATTCGAGTGTATTAAGTTTTGTTTTTGTACTCTGGAGCAGAGTGCATAAAGCGAAAACTCAATAATTAGAAATATAACGAGTGTTCAATAAAAAATGAGAATTAGTTCAATACCTTTCTGTAATTAAAGAAAAGAGCGTAAATTCTTTTCTCTCCAAGACAATTGCTCTCTGAACTTCGTATAAATGGGAGACATGGTTCATTTCGCTCGGGTGCTGTCAGTTCAATCAAAGATGGCGTCGAAACAGCAAGTACTCCTCGAGCGTATTTTGCGGTTTACACTTGGCCATTGTGGAAAAAAGTTTACGGTAGACCACTTTCGAGACAAAAACGTGCCCGTGAGCACAGTTTACCAAATCCTGGGATCCCTGAGCGTGGAGCGGAAGGCCGGTATCGGCCGCCGACGAAGATAATGAATAGGAAGAAGAAGGAAGCGTTGAACAAGCTGTTCGACAACAAGGACAAACGAGTTTGCGTGATGCCGGCCTTGATTCACCGAGTCCTCAAGTTGGAGGACAACATCTGTCGGAAGAAGACTCGGTCCCCCGACGACACGGACGAGCAGATAGCGATCGGGAAATCGCAGTGCCGGTGGATGACGAACAACTACCGCGAGACATTGCTGCTCTCGAACACCCACATTCCAGGAAATCACAGCTACTATTCCAGCAACAAGTCGGCCACACACCCCGAAGTAAAATATTAGTTTAAGCATAAATTTAAAAGAAATGTTATGCTGTACATCGCCATATTGGACAGAGGAATTTCAAAACCGTGGTTCAAGCCGAGCGGTCTGGCCATCAATCAACAAGTGTACCAGGAGGAGTGTCTTGAGTGTATTCTTCTGCCGTTCTCAAAGGAGCATCATGTGGTTGGGAAGTACGTCTTCTGGCCGGACATTACGCCAAGAAGACGCTGTAGTATCTTGAGCAGAAAAAGATACCGTACGTGCCGAAAGAAAGAAACCCCACTAACTTGCCCCAGTGCCGTCCCATTGGGGTTTTTTCGGCTCCCTCAGTGCTTTAGTGTATAAAAATAATTGGCGAGTCAACGATACGAAGCAGTTGACTACCAGGATCCCGAATTGTATCCGGAAGAAGGACGTCAGTGCCGTCCAGTGCTCTTGTGAGAACATCGCGACTAAGTTGCGTCCTACTGCTGGCCAGGGTCCCTTCTCTAATATTCATTGACATTTTTTTGAAGAATAAACATTATGTTTTATATTAAAAAATACTGAATTCGTTGAAGATTTTTTTTTTGTTTTTCGACTACATGACTGAAAAACTCATTTTTATTGAACACCTGTTATTAGGCTTACAGGAGAAAAACCAGGACAAATCAAGCTTTTTCCTCGACTTCCCAGGACACCAGGACAGTCATTGAAAAACCAGGACATGTCCTGGGAAACCAGGACGTATGGTCACCCTAACATAGTACAATTGGCAGACGAGACAGGCAATGTCGCTCACTAAAACACTGCTTTAGGCCAATTGTAGAGGGCCGCGATTCTCAATTTTAGGTAGTTTTATATATTATCGAAAAATCTATTATGTCGCCAACAGCCAGGCTTCAGAATCGGCTTATTTAAGGTGTGTATAAAGCTTTGTTAGTGTCCATTTTAAGTAAGGTATAAACCGGATTTTTTTACGTTTTTATGGGCCTATTTGAAATGTTCTCGTCGAATTACCGAATTTCTATAACTTAATAGAATGAACGGTCAAAACGCGGCCATTTCTAACATTGTAAATTTTATTGATTTATTTGACGTCTAAGACACCAACACAGTTGCAATGTGTATAGACAACATACATATAAGGTGGCTGATTCGTTTTCGAGCTCTCCATCGAGACAGAGGTTGTTTTTTCTAGTCCGTAGTGCTGTGTGAGGCGATAAAGAATAGTTTTAATCCGCATTCAAGGTTATTTTGCCAGTTCGGTTCGGTCCTCAGTCCTTTGTTCGCGTGTGAGGATTAAACAATAGCCAGCTGTATAAGCTGGATCGGTTCGTCGTTGGACACCAGTTTAAAGCTAAGTGGTTTTTGTCTTTTGTAACACATTTATTGCTTTCTTCCGTCTGCGCGGGCGCTGACCCCGTGCGTTGACGTTTTCTATGGTTCCCTCTCCGGATGGTCAAATGGAAGTTGAATCGGGTTCAACTTCTAAGGCTCCCCCCCGGCCCAAATGCTATCCAGAACTCTCAACTGGTCCATTTGTGGTCTTCTTTCGGCCCAAGACTAAATCACTGAATCTTATTCAGATTTCTAGAGACCTGACGGAACGGTTCTCGGCTGTGACCGAAATTTCAAAGGTCCGCTCGGACAAGATAAGGGTGTTGCTAGCCAACTCAAAGCAGGCAAACGATATTGCTTGCTGTGAGCACTTTACGCGGGATTATAACGTGTATATTCCGGCTGTAAGAGTACAATCCGAAGGCGTCGTAACCGATGAGAGTTTGACGTGCGAGGATCTGCTGAAGTACGGGGTTGGCCGATTCAGAGACCGCTTACTTCAGCCAGTTAAAATACTTGAGTGCAAACGTTTGCACTCAGTAGTAGTTGCGGGGGATGGTTCAAAAACGTACCCCCAATCAAACTCTTATCGGGTGACCTTCGCTGGTACCGCTTTGCCAAATTTCGTCCTCTTGCACAAGGTTCGTCTGCCTGTGCGTCTGTTTGTGCCGCGGGTCATGAATTGCACAAAGTGTAAACAACTGGGTCACACAGCCACCCATTGTAGCAACAAGGCCCGCTGTGGAAAATGCGGGGAGAATCATCTAGATGATTCGTGCAGTAAGCAAGCCGAAAAGTGTCCTTACTGTGCGGAGAGTCTGCATGATATCTCGGCATGTCCCGCGTACAAACTACGCGGGGATAAACTGAAACGTTCCCTTGCGGGACGATCCAAACATTCTTTCGCAGAAATGTTAAAGAATGCTACGCCACCATCCTCAGCAAACATCTATACTCACTTGCCTCCTGACGAGGGCGAGGCTGGTAACCCACAAGAGGGAACATCTACTAGGGTGCCTAGAATTTATAGGAAGAGGAGGAACACTTCCTCTCGTAAAGTTCCTTGTAAAGGCCAGAAGGTGTCCCTTGAGGGGGCTCCGAAAGTCACATCTATTGGAAGTGTTGCAACCAAACCGAAGCAATTAGCTCCTGGTCTCGGAGGATTAAGCTCAGAGAAGGAGTTCCCAGCACTTCCAGGAACATCAAAAATCCCAAGTGTTCCTTTGTTTCAGTTCGAGAGTAATCACAGCACTGGAATTATAAAACTCTCGGACATAGTGGACTGGATAATAAAAACTTTCAATATTACTGATCCTATTAAAAGTCTTATGTTAGCTTTTCTCCCTACAGTGAGAACATTTTTGAAGCAGTTGACTGCTAAATGGCCCCTCCTCTCAGCGATTGTATCCTTCGATGGCTAACTCATCGAACGAGGTCACGGATTTGATCACTGTTCTACAGTGGAATTGCAGAAGTATCATCCCGAAAATCGATTCCTTCAAAATTTTAATAAATAATTTGAGCTGCGATGCATTTGCATTATGTGAAACTTGGTTAACTTCCGACATAGAACTCAACTTCCACGACTTTAATATTATTCGCCTGGATCGAGACACCCCCTATGGAGGAGTGCTTTTGGGGATCAAAAAGTGCTATTCCTTCTACAGAATTAACCTTCCCTCGATAACAGGTATTGAAGTTGTCGCTTGTCAAGTAACAACCAAAGGCAAAAGCCTTTGCATAGCTTCCATATATATTCCCCCCAACACCGCGGTTGGGCACCGACGGCTACAAGACATCTTAGAATCCCTGCCAGCACCGCGACTAGTTTTAGGAGACTTTAACTCTCACGGTACAGCATGGGGTTGCCTCTATGATGATAACCGGTCTTCCTTAATTCAGGATCTTTGCGATAACTTCAATTTGACAATTTTAAACACGGGTGAAATGACACGGATTCCTGCTCCTCCAGCGCGCCCGAGCGCCTTAGACTTGTCCCTTTGCTCAACATCGCTGCGGTTAAATTGCACGTGGAAGGTAATTCCTGATCCCCACGGCAGCGACCATCTGCCGATTGTAGTCTCAATCAATAACGGTTCAAGGCCATTGAAATCAATCAATATTTCGTATGACCTCACACGAAATATCGATTGGAAGAGCTATGCTGCCGCGATATCCGACAACATCGAATCTACCCAAGAACTTCCTCCGGAGGAAGAGTACAGCTTTTTGGCTGGCTTGATTCTCGACAGCGCGAATCAAGCTCAGACTAGGCCAGTACCCGGCGCGAACATACAAAAACGTTCTCCCAATCCCTGGTGGGATAAAGAGTGCTCAGACGTGTACGCAGAGAAGGCCGCCGCGTTTAAGACCTTCCGGAACGACGGGTTACCCGCCAGTTTTCGACAGTACGCGACGTTAGACAAGCGAATGAAGAGTTTGATGAAAGCCAAAAAACGCGATTATTGGCGCCGGTTCGTCGACGGATTAACGAGAGAAACATCGATGAGCACTCTTTGGGGAACAGCCCGACGTATGCGAAATCGAAACAGTACTAATGAGAGCGTGGAATATTCAAACCGTTGGATATTCGATTTCGCCAAGAAGGTTTGTCCGGATTCCGCCCCGGCACAGAAGATTTACCGCGCCGCGTCTCCTCACGATAGCGCGAACGAAACACCGTTTTCGATGGTGGAGTTCTCACTTGCTCTCTTGTCGTGTAACAATAAAGCTCCGGGGCCAGACAGAATCAAATTCAACTTGTTGAAGAATCTGCCTGACTCTGCCAAGAGACGCTTGTTGAACTTATTTAATAAGTTTCTCGAGGCTAACATTGTCCCACTCGATTGGAGACAAGTGAAGGTCATCGCCATCCAAAAACCAGGAAAACCAACCTCCGACCACAATTCGTACCGTCCGATCGCAATGCTATCCTGTATCCGGAAGTTGTTCGAGAAAATGATCCTATCCCGCCTCGACAATTGGGTCGAAGCAAATGGCTTACTGTCAGATACACAATTTGGCTTTCGCAAAGGCAAAGGGACGAACGATTGTCTTGCGTTGTTCTCAACTGAAATTCAAATGGCCTATGCTAGCAAAGAGCAGATGGCATCAGTGTTCCTAGATATTAAGGGGGCTTTTGATTCAGTTTCGATCAACATTCTTTCAGAGAAGCTGCACCAGCATGGTCTTTCAGCGACTTTAAACAACTTTTTACTAAACTTGTTGTCGGAAAAGCACATGCATTTTTCGCATGGTGACTTATCGACATCACGATTTAGCTACATGGGCCTTCCCCAGGGCTCATGTCTAAGCCCCCTTTTATACAATTTCTATGTCAACGACATTGATGAATGTCTTGACAATTCCTGCACGTTAAGGCAACTTGCAGACGATGGCGTGGTGTCTGTTACGGGACCCAAAGCTGTCGATCTACAAGGACCATTACAGAATACCCTGGACAATTTGTCTGCTTGGGCTATTAAGCTGGGTATCGAATTCTCCACGGAGAAAACTGAGCTAGTTGTATTTTCAAGGAAGCGTGAACCAGCACAACTACAGCTTCTATTAATGGGTCAAACTATCGCTCAGGTCTTCACAGTAAAATATCTAGGGGTCTGGTTCGACTCGAAAGGTACTTGGGGATGCCATATTCGGTATCTGAAACAGAAATGCCAACAAAGGATCAACTTTCTTCGTACAATAACCGGAACATGGTGGGGTGCCCACCCAGGAGACCTAATTAGGTTGTATCAAACAACGATACTGTCGGTAATGGAATACGGATGCTTCTGCTTTCGCTCCGCCGCGAACATACATTTCATCAAACTCGAAAGAATTCAGTATCGTTGTTTGCGTATCGCCTTAGGGTGCATGCAGTCGACCCATACGATGAGTCTCGAAGTGCTGTCGGGCGTTCTCCCGTTGAAAAATCGATTTTGGGAACTCTCATATCGATTGCTCATTCGATGCGATATCTTGAACCCGTTGGTGATTGAAAATTTCGAAAGGCTTGTTGAGCTCAATTCTCAGACCCGTTTCATGTCCCTGTACTTTGACTACATGGCGCAGAATATTAACCCTTCTTCTTACAATCCCAACCGTGTGCATTTCATAAATACTTCTGAATCTACTGTTTTCTTCGACACATCCATGAAAGACGAGATTAGTGGAATTCCGGACCACATACGCCCACAAGTGGTTCCAAACATTTTTTATAATAAATTCCGAGAAGTCGACTGTTCTAAGATGTTTTATACTGACGGATCAAACCTCGAAGGATCCACTGGCTTCGGTATTTTCAATCAAAAGTTCACCGCCTCCTACAAACTCAGTGACCCTGCTTCAGTTTACGCCGCAGAACTAGCTGCCATTCAGTATACCCTTGGAGTCATTGAAACATTACCCGCAGACCATTACTTCATCGTTTCGGATAGCCTCAGTTCCATTGACGCTATTCGCTCGATGAAACAAGGCAAGCACTCCTCGTATTTTTTGGGGAAAATACGGGAGCTACTGAGTGCTTTATCTGACAACTCTTTCCAGATTACCTTGGTATGGGTCCCTTCTCATTGCTCCATTCCGGGCAATGAGAAGGCAGACTCCTTAGCTAAGGTGGGTGCCTTAGAAGGAGACATTTACGAAAGACCAATTTGCTTCAGCGAATTTTTCAGTACTACTCATCAGAGAACCCTCGAAAGTTGGCAAACTTCGTGGAGCAGTGGAGAGCTGGGAAGGTGGCTACATTCGATAATCCCTAAGGTATCGACGAAACCTTGGTTCAAGGGGATGGATGTGGGTCGTGACTTCATTCGTGTGATGTCCCGACTCATGGCAAACCATTACACGCTGGATGCACATCTCCGGCGTATTGGGCTCGTGGATAGTGGTATCTGCGCTTGTGGCGACGGCTATCACGACATCGAGCACATTGTCTGGGCGTGCACCGAGTACAGTTCCGCTAGGTCTCGGCTAATGGATACCCTGCGGGCCCGAGGAAGACCAACCAACGTCCCGGTTCGAGATGTGCTGGCCAGCCGCGATGTTCTCTATATGTCCCTTATATACACCTTTGTGAAAACCATCAATATACAAGTCTAACTGCCCCTTGTTATCTCCTTATCATTCTCAGAACGCTCTTCCACCTGTATCAAACCATCTGTATCGAATGAGCCAACAAACACGGGACCTACGGCACGAACATAACACGCTTAACTCGAAATGTAGCCGATCCACATCTGAGCCGTACTACGAAATCGTCTGGAAAAACCCCTGTCATCTTGAGGAGGACCACCCGGCGTCCCAGTACATGATTCCCCTGATGAAGGCCACCCGAGTTTGTAATCCATCCGTTGATCTCACGATGCCTGAAACTGAAATAATTTTCTCTCCCTGCCATCTTTGTCTACCCTCCCTCCCCTGACTCTTATACCCAGAAGTAACACCCCTACACCCCCCCCCCCCCAATATCATCACGAAGCATTTAGCTCTTCTTGTCTCTTCTAGTTTTAACTATTATATTATATAATCTCGTTGAAATTGCCCAACTCTACTACCCACAAAAATAACTATAATTACGAATCTTTACAAAATTCAATCATGCCCTCTAGTTATTCCTAGTTTTAAGTTAGTCGTAAAAAATTGTCCCCCTTAATTAAACATTATTTGCTCTAATAATCTCACTGATAAAAATGTCAAACCATATTGCCACAAAAACTAAATGACCCCCCTAATCTTACGAAAACAATATTATCCCCTTGTGTAGATATATAAGATAGCTATAAAATCGCATTAGTTTCATTTTAAAAAAAATCAATATGTAATCCCCTAGTTTTAAGCAATTTAAAATGTAAAACAAAACAAAATTGGCACCTTTAAGCTAACGCAACGTGCCTTATCAAATAAACGATTTGAATAAAAAAAAAACATACATATAACGCGATGTTTTCAATTCGCCATCTGATTTAGCCTCATTTGGCAAAAATTGTACCCGATTTAACTAGAGCACTCTAGTTAGAGTGTGTGTTCGAGCCGTGGATGCTGTATTTGCCGGTATCGCAGGTGTTTCTTTCCGTTCTTTCAGAACGGCACCAAAAACCACCGGAGAAGTTTTTCGCGCCGGTTTTACACTTAACTTCCCACCTTCCTTACCGAAGGCATGGGAAAGTATCACTCGCAATATGCACTGCCGAAAGGATTTCTGAATCCACAAGTTTGTTCAGCAAACTTGTCGCGATTTGGTCGATTAAATCAAACGTATTTGCTTGCCCGATTGGATAGTCAAATCGCGGTTTATGCAATGGAATTCGAAGTTGGGTGTATTAAAACACTTCAGTGCATATTCTGGAGCACGAAAACAGATTTGTGTGTGAACACTCCGGGGATATATTTGCTACTACTCATGATAGGTAAAATTTGGTAATTTATAATTATCGGTTCTTCTCTCTTTCGCTATCTCCCTTATCAGAGATCAAAAAGACTAGGTGAGTTTAGTGGTTTAGGTTAGTGATCAAACCGTAACTGTTATACATTAGGATTCAGATTTAAGATTGAGTTTAGATAGGTAGTTTAGTTTAGCCGTAGGTTTAAAATATATAATGTTTAGGGAATTAGATTTAGGTTGTAGCGTAATTTAGACTTAGGACTAGTGTTAAGTATTTACAGAGAAACTTTATACAATTCTATTTATGATCCGAGTACTGATCATTCCGGCCACCTTGAAACAACCGTATTGTTTCAACTCTCTGTCTCAAGCTTTCATCTCATGTGATCAGTCAGTTTTGGCTTCGTGAATATGATGTTTAAATGTCAGGACCTTCATCTGTTCTGCGATGACTGCACTGCATTCAGATATTGGTAGCTGTAAATCAGCTCGTATGAAGACTTGAGGCACGGCGTTTGCTATCTGTGAACAAGAAAAGACCCGGTAGAACGAACAGGGAACGATGAAGAAATTGGAACGATAATCACCTGATCGCATTCCAGATGCGCATCGAGTTAGTTTCGGACTACTCTACCGGTCTTTGAAGTTTCTGCATCTCTTGGTGTTTACACGATGATTGGCTCCGAATGAATAGGCATGAACAGCAGTGTATTTGATTGTTCCACTACGATGACAGTTACTACGGTTTTCATCGTGACTTCGCGGATGATGCCACCCTTCATTGAACGTAGCTGGTGGAACTTGGGAAAAATCTTCAGTTGCTTGTTGGACGAACGCTGGTTTGATCCAATGAATTGTTGAGAACATCAGTTGCAGGCTAGCTCGACGAAGAATATTGTTGTCGTGAGTGGCTATCAGGTCAGCTACTACGTGCTTGTTGGTAATGATGATTAGATACTTAATTCTGTCATGGCCTATAGGGTTCCATAGAACTCCTCTGATGTGTATGGTGCAACCAGTAGTTACGAAAGATCTTGAGCTTCTTAGTTGATATGAGTTTATGTTTTCCGTGTAATTAGGTGGTAAATTTAGGCCGGCTTGCTCTTTCACGTGATGCTGGCCATGAGCTAAGTGTGCTAGCGCATGATCGGCTGCAATAAGCTCAATAGGAAGAGGAACGCTGAATAATTCAATGGTGGCTCTTTTGCCCGCATTTCGCTGTAATCAACAGTGCATTAGTGCAATGAGCATTTGGACATCTTCTATAACGGCGACTGGTTCGTCTTCTGGGATTGCTGCGAGTGGCCAAAAACTTAGGGGAATAGTAATTAAATATCCAATGGTGATCTCGCAGGAGGTGTTGATCACAACGTCCATCTTGATGGTGGTATTTGTTTCTTTAAATACCGGGTGGTACCGCTGAAAATAATGTGACTTGTTGACGGTAACTGGATTCATCTTTTGCATATGGTGGAGGTGGAAGTGTTCCTCCAAGAACTTGGGGTATGCGCTTGTTGCGGTGGCATATTTCTCAAGGCGTCTTTCGAGGCTATAGAACCAGCGAGTAGCGATCGCGCGCGAATCGCCGAGAGTGACTTGCGGGTCTTCGGACCGTGGAAGGTATATGACGAACATTCTAGCATGATTTCGAATGGTGGTGCTTGTAATCATTACTTCAAATCTTCTTTCTCCAATGTTGTATGTTGGACCATGATCGACAACTTTCAGTTCCCAAAATCGTTGCAGTGCGGTTTCAAGAGAAAGATTAACGGTAGATATATTGCAAGGCGGCGAAGCGTGGGCAGGAGAGGGGCACATCTTGTCTGAAACTGTCCACCCAAAAAGATTATCTACTAGCAGCAGTGGTAGACCATCACCGATGATGGATATGCGTTTTCCAGTTTGAATGTCCTGATAGCACTTGCCACTGATGATAATGTCGATTATTTTTAATACATTGAAGTGCGGTTCAGTGAAAGAGAAATTCGGCATTTTCCCCAATGCAATGTTGATGGGTAACGTTGGAAGATTGGCAGTGAGTTTCTTCATAACGAGGGATTCGAGTGTGGTGGAAAATGCGCTTGTTCTCGATTTGATAGTGGCCATTATCGGGCGCTTGATTTGCTTGACGGATTCTTCTATTCCGGCAACTGCGATGTCCATGGGCTTGGATGGGTGGCACGGGTTTGCCAATTTCTTGGTGGTGAATTTGGGCATCGAGGTGGAATCAAGAAGTGCTTTGACTGGAGTTTCTCTGTCATATTTGTCAACAACTTGAAGTGCAACCGTTTCCAGTAAGACCGTGCTATGGTTTGATTGGATTGAGAGACTTACTTCGGGTGGATTCGCTGATCCAAAGGTCCCCACGCTCGCTGACGTGGATGGAGTAGGTTGCGATGTGGGAATATCTGACGTGACGACAGAGGTCGACGAAACATCGTAGGTTGCAGCTTGATCGTGCAATAACGAATGGTGTCTAGTTTGACACGTACAACAGGAGAACTTTGATTTATACATGCTTGCTTGATGGTTTAATCTAAAACAGTTCCAACACAAGCTGCGCAGACTAACTAGCTCTCGGCGCTGGGAAATGGACAGCTTGGTGAACCTTGGGCATTGGTGTAGCAGGTGCTCATCGAGGCAAATCGGGCATTGCGGAGCGTTTATGATTGTTTCTGAGGTTGCTGCGTTAATTGCTGACTTGGCCGTGTAGGGATTCCTTTGATTTGTGCCGGCCACCTTGGCGCTAGCCGCTTGTGAACGATGAAGAACATTACATGGCGCTGGATGGTGAGAACTGACAGATGTTGGGTGGCTAATAAAGTTGATAGGCATCGCCGAACTTAGGGGTACGTGATTATTCTCTTTCTTTGATAGCAGGAACCCCTTCAGTATGCAAAAGCGATTTTCGAAATCAACACGAACCTGAATGTGCCGCTCAAGCATGTCTGGCGTGTCCAACATCTCGATCTCCGACTGCACCTCAAGAAACTCCTTATTAAGTCTGTCCAATGTGTCCAGTCTTACGTTGATTTGATTTGAATCCCGCTTATGGTCATATTCCGCTTTAAACATTTCCACCACATCTCGCATGGCACACACTCGTTTCCGAATCAGGAGATTCTCGATTAATTGCTTCTCCGCTTTGATAGACATTGTCACTCACCTCGGATCACTTGCGGATATAACGGAGACGACACGTGAAATTTTAAACAGTTTTGTCCTTCCCGACGCGACACGTGCCGCTCTACGCGTACCGAACGACGAGAACAACACAGAAATCGTTCGATTAATCCTTCCCGTCGCGCTGTGTTATTGAATCACGAACCGAACCGACCGAAAGAAGACACGTATAATCGATTCGTTTTTGCTCCTTCCCGTCGCGTCGTGTCTCTTTTTAAGTTCGCGAATCTGCTGAATAGGTCACATCGCAAGCACTAAAGTCTGTTACAGATTGCGAAACGTTCATTTATTTCACCAAGTCTCACTGTATGAACACGTACGCGCGCCACTGTAGATACCTGTGCCAAGTATAGTGCATAGACAGCCACTTGTAGGGTTATAATCCATCCAATATTTGCGAAATGATCAGCACAAACTTCACTATCCCACAAGCACACTTCGTTTAATGCCATCTATCTTCTTATCATGCCATTTAATAATGTGCCATTCGGTGTCGCAACAAATATTGGCGCAAAATTGTTGGCTTGGGTCGGGCATACAATATGGCCCTTTTGTATGAAAGGCTTGATAGCTTTGTCTGGTCAGTCCTTTGACCACTTACCACAATGGCGGAATTCCTTCCCGCGTGCTGGTTTCTGGCTTGGGTTTGTCCTGCGATCCGGCTCGAAGGACCAATGTTCGAGCCGTGGATGCTGTATTTGCCGGTATCGCAGGTGTTTCTTTCCGTTCTTTCAGAACGGCACCAAAAACCACCGGAGAAGTTTTTCGCGCCGGTTTTACACTTAACTTCCCACCTTCCTTACCGAAGGCATGGGAAAGTATCACTCGCAATATGCACTGCCGAAAGGATTTCTGAATCCACAAGTTTGTTCAGCAAACTTGTCGCGATTTGGTCGATTAAATCAAACGTATTTGCTTGCCCGATTGGATAGTCAAATCGCGGTTTATGCAATGGAATTCGAAGTTGGGTGTATTAAAACACTTCAGTGCATATTCTGGAGCACAAAAACAGATTTGTGTGTGAACACTCCGGGGATATATTTACTACTACTCATGATAGGTAAAATTTGGTAATTTATAATTATCGGTTCTTCTCTCTTTCGCTATCTCCCTTATCAGAGATCAAAAAGACTAGGTGAGTTTAGTGGTTTAGGGTAGTGATCAAACCGTAACTGTTATACATTAGGATTCAGATTTAAGATTGAGTTTAGTTAGGTAGTTTAGTTTAGCCGTAGGTTTAAAATATATAATGTTTAGGGAATTAGATTTAGGTTGTAGCGTAATTTAGACCTAGGACTAGTGTTAAGTATTTACAGAGAAACTATATACAATTCTATTTATGATCCGAGTACTGATCAGTGTGACCAAGGCGAGTTTGACGTGTCCAAACGAGCAAAAATCTGACGTATTTCTTTTGTGAATACGTCAAATTTCGTGTTCGTTTGGATACGTCATGGCCTCATGGCCACACTCTAACTAGATTGCTCTAGATTAAACCAGGGGTAGGCTGTGGTTGTCAAATCACATATATTTTTCGCGTACCCGGCATCTCGCCTCGATCCAGCACTTTGGACCCCGTTTTTTGGTTACTTCACCCCAAAAAGAGAATATATGTTAAGCGGTTTCACATGTCTCGTGTACTAGTCGTTGACATATTTGTAAAAGGTATTATTTATTGCTGTTTAGCCATGATAATCAGGTCCGGTACTAAAACAAGACGTGACAATCGGCTTCTTATTTTTCCTTCGGCAAATCTTCCGAACAATGTTGCTATTTTTATGATTGAAAATGGAGTCAATTATTTTAAGCCGGCTAATTTTTTTATGAAGGGTACCGTTTGTCCATGTCATGGGTGTTTAGTAAGGTTTGATGAAGCCATTTTCTGAAAAAAATTAGATTATGGTGTGATTTCTGTCTTATTTTTGCTAAAGTTAATCAACCACGCAGGACATCTTGCGGTTCTGAAATATTTTCCTATAAACAACCTCGTCAATGCAAATGAAGACTGGTTGCATGCGATGCCGAACTTTGTTACTAACTAACAAAATTATAGAGCCTGAACGGACAACCTGGGAACAAAGTGGCCCTAGTCTCCGCCCATGCTCAATAATTTTCTTCACAGATGGTTCAAAAAGGAACCATTTGACAGGATCTTGTATTATAGGACCAGGAATAAACGCTAGTTTCTCCATAGGATACTGGCCGACAGTATTTCAAACAGAAATATATACCATTCTAGAATGCACTTACGTATATCTGAAAAGAAAATACCGGTATGCAAATATCTGCATTTTCTCAGATAGTCAGGCTGCGCTCAACGCATTAACCCTTTCATGCCCAATTTTTTTCTAGTGCATGTAGGGTTTCAAAACTATTTTTGCTTGAAAACGGTGAGATCAAGAAGCTATTTTTCAAAGATATGGGTGATTCCTCTGCAGTGCTAGAAGCTGCTGATTTTTTTCCTTCCAATGCTCAATACGATTCTTCTAAAATTTTTACAATAGTCCAATTGCGTGAAAAACGTAGCCAAAGACAGTCTAAATTGATAAGTTTTATCAGTTTTGAATAATATTGCAACATAACAAAGATTTATGAAAAAAACATTTTCCGTCGTCAACGTAAAGTGTCCCTGGCAGCACTGCTCCATCGGAATCCCATCCGAATAATTGCAATAACTAGAGCTGATCCTTGAAACTGTTAGTACTCAAATGAAAGGCAATAGTCACATTTATTAGCTTTACTGGTTTTTTGAGCAGCTGTGAGTTACAGCTGTTTAAATATTTGTTGTCCACAAAAACATGGGCATTAATGGGTTAAGGGCTCCTATATGTTGCACAAAACTGATATGGGAGTGTATTTTTGCACTTCGACAATTGGCAGAGAAAAATCATGTTAATTTATACTGGGTTCCAGGGCATTGTGGAGTTGCAGGGAATGAAAAAGCCGATGAGCTAGCAAGAAGAGGGTCTTCCACTAATTTTATCGGCCCAGAACCATTCTGTTGAGTCTCATCGAGTGCCCTCAAAATGGAATTGAAAAAGTGGGAAATCACAGTTATAAAGAACAATTGGAGTACCACACCTGTACTACGACAACCGAAGAAATTTATCTCACCCAACGAGAAAATAAGCTGGAGTTGCTCAGACTAAACAAAAAAGAGCTACGCATCATGACAGGACTACTTACCGGACACTGTACGAATAAATATCATCTTAAAAAAATAGTAAGCTTACAAACGATACATGCCGCGTCTGCGGATTTGAAAGTGAAACATCAGAGCATCTGCTCTGCGAATGCAGTACATTGATACAACGCAGGCTTAAGAGTCCTCGAGAAAGGAAGTTTGAAGCCTTTTGATATTTGGACTGCAAGCCCAAGCAGGTAATAAACTTCAGACAAAGTGAAGTACCTAACTGGGAAGAGTGTGTATCTCAATAATGACAATTACTCATCAATAGTGACATGTCATAGAAGATAGTACACTTCGATTAAGGAAGAGGCATATCACAATAGATCTAAATACTGGTCGCAGTGGTTCGTCTCCAACAAAAAAAATCACGTATAGGTAAATGCATGATAAATATTTGTTTCACTTTGCCGCACAATTTCTGTTCAATTTTACTTTTTAAACGATAATAATTTTGTTTGTCAAAAGTAATGGCAATATTTTCCTGTGAATATAGCAACACTGCCAAACATCATTTCGCTATCTCTGCAGTAACATTGCGTACGGTGTAAAAAGCCAGAGTCAACCAATCAGGAGCTGGACCATTCTGACGTAAAATTGGAACAAAAACGGCCCCCCTATTGTCACGTCTTGCCTTAAGCGAACCCAACACTAGACAGGAATATTGTCAATAATAATAATATTGATAAGACTGCTTCAATCCATCAATCCCACTTAAATTCTACAGAATCTATATTTTCAAGATGACCTTGCACCATCAATATACTGCCGTTCTACGCATAATTGTCCCATGTATATAGGGAATCCCATAGAACATGGAACAAATATGCTTATAACGGCAGTATATTATATATCATATATCAATATATATTTATTGTCAATATTGCTGCTCGTATAGGGTCCGCTTTAGGTCCAGTCCAGCTGATGTTGGGTACGAACGGTACGAAATACTTGCTAGACAGCGTCCCCATGGACTTAGCCTCAATCTCTCACTAACACAACTGCACATGGATTAGTCAATAGCTACGGCGCCATACAATAATGATGTAAGGGCATATGTGGGAGGGGGAGTTTCAAAATATCATACAAATTGTTATCTGAGAAGGAGGGAGGGTTCGTCCTTTCTTACGTAATATTATGAAACATGCAAGAAAAATGTAATCAATAAGAAAAATATTATTTTCATAAGAAAAGAAACTACTTCTTATTTGTGTCAGGAACATTTTGTATATCAAACAAAATGAGCACATATTGTACATCATGGTCAATGTCCCGCAAGTAATCCTTTATTAAGAAACGAATCTTGTTTCTTGAACTTGCACGCAATTATTATTAATTGTAATTGTACGATTTATGTGCAAAAATGAAGGGGGAAATAAAAAAAGATAGTCGCAAACATATGATTGTATTAATTAAAAACAGATTCTAATTTTTTTTGAATTTATAAGATTTTCATTCTAAGCGATAACAACTAGCACCGGACGCTAGTATCTCCATGAGATACTGGCCGACAGAAATATATACCATTCTAGAATGCACTTACGTATATCTGAAAAGAAAATACCGGTATGCAAATATCTGCATTTTCTCAGATAGTCAGGCTTAGGGTTGTGGTACCGGTAATACCGGTACCGAAAATCCCGGGAATACCGACCCATTTTTGGTACCGTAATACCGGTACTGAACAATAGCCTGTACCGGTATTTTCGGTACCATACAATTTTTTTTATGAAAATAATGTAGACCAGTGCTGAGCTCCATCACGGTACTGATGGCAAACCTGCTAGACAAAAGAGAATGAAACGGTTAGCAGTTGAAACGGTAAGCGATGCTTATTGAGTTACGGTTCTCATTCCAATGAATTGACAGCAGTCAAACGGTTCTCTTCTGAATCTCTCACTCTTTGGAATTATTATTGAGAGGAAGGGAAACAGACCGTCATTTTATTAGCAATATAAATACGGTTATGACGGTCATCTTATTACAAACAACGAGCTAGAATTAACAAACAGGCGGTTTCACATAAATAGCTATGCATAAAAGAAACAGAAAGGTGGAGAAAAAAGCAACAAAGCACCGCATGCTGCCTGAATACAATACACTGATAATATTTCGTTTACTATACCAATACAAAATAAATGGTACTCAATCTGTCTATCATTTCAATGTGTTCTCTCTCGCACGGTTTCTGTGAGAGATAGTTAACTGAAACACGATCCGAGCATAATGGAAATGAAATAATGGTCATTTCTGTGGTGATACGGTCACTTCATATTTACCGTCAGATTTCAAAGACC
This sequence comes from Topomyia yanbarensis, assembly GCF_030247195.1. Lineage (NCBI taxonomy): Eukaryota > Metazoa > Arthropoda > Insecta > Diptera > Culicidae > Topomyia > Topomyia yanbarensis. Next base: position 295,121,218 of record NC_080671.1, on the reverse strand, counting down.
ATCGTGAGATTGCACAGCACTGGACCTGGTTCAAAATATCGGTCTGCAAGATGACTTTTAATTATATTAATTTCCTTCTAGATAAATCGTTGAGCTAACACCTTTGTGAGGGAATGAGGTGGGGCCATCAACATAATAATTCTAGAAGTTAAATATTACTAGCTTCCGTTGTACTGAACGGTATGTTTAAATTCCTGATTTATTTTGTCGAAATTAAATTTTAACGATGTTGTACTAAATTGAAAAATATTCACATCTAGTGTAAGAGAAAGAAAAAAATTTCTATGCATTTGTTATTAGCGACATTCTGATTGGTTTCCATAATTCACTGGGTGGCGCGTAATAAGACTATGGTCTAAGTCATGTCTGTATTTGGTTTGCCCTTTAAACTTTATTCATAAATGAACGAACAGCGATTTAGTAGCTAACAAATTTAGACTTGGTGAACGACTTCAAATGGGGCGATTTGTAATTATTGGTGATCGGAAAATTCAGCAAAACTCTTACTTACAGGAAGGCAAGGGTTGAAACCAATTTACAGAAAAGCAAGAGAGGAAATGCGAGCAACCTGCTCGGATTTACTGCCATTCTCGCTTTAATTTACTGTTGTTAATAGGGTTTCTTATATTTACACATCTGTTGAAGTCGACATAAGTCGCACCGCTTAGCAGTTAGTGTTTTCAAAGTGGCCTATATTTCAAAATAAAAGAAGGTGCCGCATACGAAAAATATCTTCTACTGAAATGAGCATGCCATTCCAAAGCAATTAAAAAGAATTAACATGCTTTTTTGATCAGCACAAATCAATTATCTAAGTATAAGGTCATCAGTTTGAGCATTCAATTTCACTTTGAAGCTTTTTTCGAATTTAAAAAAAAATCGAGTACCGGTACTTTCCCGGTACTACCGGTACTGAGGGCTTCAGTACCGTAGTACCGGTTCTCGCCAAAAAGGGTCAGCACTGCGAACCCTAGCAAGCTGCGCTCAACGCATTAACCCTTTCATGCCCATCTTTTTTGTAGTGCATGTAGGGTTTCATAACTATTTTTGCTTGAAAACGGTGAGATCAAGAAGCTATTTTTCAAAGATATGGGTGATTCCTCTGCAGTGCTAGAAGCTGCTGAATTTTTTCCTTCCAATGCTCAATACAATTCTTCTAAAATTTTTACAATAGTCCAATTGCGTGGAAAACGTAGCCAAAGACAGTCTAAATTGATAAGATTTATCAGTTTTGAATAATATTGCAACATAACAAAGATTTATGAAAAAATCATTTTCCGTCGTCAACGTAAAGTGTCCCTGGCAGAACTGCTCCATCGGAATCCCATCCGAATAATTGCAATAACTCCAGTACTAGAGCTGATCCTTGAAACTGTCAGTACTCAAATGAAAGGCAATAATCACATTTATTAGCCTTACTTGTTTTTGTGAGCAGCTGTGAGTTACAGCTGTTTAAATATGTTGTTGTCCACAAAAAAACATGGGCATTAATGGGTTAAGGGCTCCTATATGTTGCTCAAAACTAATATTGGAGTGTATTTTTGCACTCCGACAATTGGCAGAGAAAAATCATGTTAATTTATACTGGGTTCCAGGGCATTGTGGAGTTGCAGGGAATGAAACAGCCGATGAGCTGGCAAGAAGAGGGTCTTCCACTAATTTTATCGGCCCAGAACCATTCTGTTGAGTCTCATCGAGTGCCCTCAAAATGGAATTGAAAATGTCGGAAATCACAGCTATAAAGAACAATTGGAGTACCACACCTGTACTACGACAATCGAAGAAATTTATCTCACCCAACGAGAAAATAAGCCTGGAGTTGCTCAGACTAAACAAAAAAGAGCTACGCATCATGACAGGACTACTTACCGGACACTGTACGAATAAATATCATCTTAAAAAAATGATAAGCTTACAAACGATACATGCCGCGTCTGCGGATCTGAAAGTGAGACCTCAGAGCATCTGCTCTGCGAATGCAGTACATTGATACAACGCAGGCTTAAGAGTCCTTGAGAAAGGAAGTTTGAAGCCTTTTGATATTTGGACTGCAAACCCAAGCAGGTAATAAACTTCATACAAAGTGAAGTGCCTAACTGGGAAGAGTGTGTATCTCAATAATGACAATTACTCATCAATAGTGACATGTCATAGTAGATAGTACACTTCGATTAAGGAAGAGGCATATCACAATAGATCTAAATACTGGTCGCAGTGGTTCGTCTCCAAAAAAAAACCACGTATAGGTAAATGCATGATAAATACTTGTTTCACTTTGCCGCACAATTTCTGTTCAATTTTACTTTTTAAACGATAATAATTTTGTTTGTCAAAAGTAATGGCAATATTTTCCTGTGAATATAGCAACACTGCCAAATATCATTTCGCTATCTCTGCAGTAACATTGCGTACGGTGTAAAAAGTCAGAGTCAACCAATCAGGAGCTGGACCATTCTGACGTAAAATTGGAACAAAAACGGCCCCCCTATTGTCACGTCTGGCCTTAAGCGGACGCTACACTAGACAGGAATATTGTCAATAAATATATTGATAAGACTGCTTCAATCCATCAATCCCACTTAAATTCTACAGAATCTATATTTTCAAGATGACCTTGCACCATCAATATATTATATATCATATATCAATATATGATTTATTGTCAATATTGCTGCTCGTGTAGGGTCCGCTTTAGGTCCAGTCCAGCTGATGTTGGGTACGAACGGTACGAAATACTTGCTAGACAGCGTCCCCCTGGATTTAGCCTCAATCTCGCACTAACACAACTGAACATGGATTAGTCAATAGCTACGGCGCCATACAATAATGATGTAAGGGGCATATGTGGGAGGGGGAGTTTCAAAATATCATACAAATTGTTATCTGAGAAGGAGGGAGGGCTCGTCCTTTCTTACGTAATATTATGCAAGAAAAATGAAATCAATAAGAAAAATATTATTTTCATAAGAAAAGAAACTATTTCTTATTTGTGTCATGAACATTTTGTATATCAAACAAAATGAGCACATATTGTACATCATGGTCAATGTCCCGCAAGTAATCCTTTATTAAGGAACGAATCTTGTTTCTTGAACTTGCACGCAATTATTATTAATTGTAATTGTACGATTTATGTGCAAAAATGAAGGGGGAAATAAAAAAAGATAGTCGCAAACATATGGTTCTATTAATTAAAAACAGATTCTAAATCTTTTTGAATTTATAAGATTTTCATTCTAAGCGATAACAACTAGCACCGGAAAAGTCCGGTATACCTATAGCTTGTTTACTAAAATTACCGAACTATTCGGTATATTTTTGACAGATTAGTAAAAAGGTTAATTACTTAATGATCTGTAAATAAATTATTTACCGAACTGATTATCGAACGTTCAATTGTTGAAAGTTCGGTGAAAATGTACCGAATACTGCGAAATAATCTGAGTGTTTACGTACCAGGTATCTGCTACGCCGCCATGATTTCAAAGCCAACATCCAAAACGTCACGTTAAGGTCGATTCACAATGAACAGAATCGATTCTATTCGACACAACTTTGTGAAAGTCGAGTACGATTGATTTATTGATGCATCATGGTATAAAGTTTTTGTTATTCACCGACATGTCCAAAACAACACTTTTCATCAATTTGCGGTCCTATATTTTTGCTTTTTAACAAACAACTAAAGATTGAGTCATGCCGTACCATGGCTGACCAGTGAAGATCGAGCTTCGAGCAGAACAATTTGAACTGTCAGTGGGGCCCATAATTTTTGTGCTCGCTGAGATGTTGACTTATGTCAGTTCAATACAAATGGGATAGGGGTGCCATATACGTGGTACGTACCTTGTTATTATAACCTAAGACAAGACGTGACAATCGGCTTCTTATTTTTCCTTCGGCATCAAGGGGTGAGTCGCTTAGAACAATGTGCCATACACACTATATGAACTACGGCAACACGATCTAAGAATACGATTCACAGTACTGCCACAGTCATTTCACCCTTTATTACGATGTGTGGCACACTCGAGCACACTTCTGACAACTCAGTTATCGAAGGCAAACGCTGGCACCGCTGCTTTTCAGATTCTGTTTGTTGTGATTTTTGCTGTTGTGAATCTGAAACCCTAGATTGTTTTGTAGAGCCGTTGTAGCCGTAATTAATTTGTTACGCGGGATTTGCAAGCTAACTATTCATCGAATTAAGCGGCTAAAAAGCAATGGATGAGGTATGACTAACACCGATAATAAATCCGTCGGTCAATATCACTTTTCTTGATTTGATTACAGACATATTTCTGGACCCAACTCGAAGCCGAGTATGGCACCTGCATATCAGGAACATTTAAAAAAACCTGTTTTAATCCACCTAGCGGTGCAATTGTGCCTTTCTCATTTCTCCAAACTATGATTTAATAGCTGGTTCGTACAATATAACATTAGGGGAATTATGGTTAAAACCGACACCTTAAGCTTAACACTTTTTCTAAGTTGCCACAAAACCAATAAAATTATAATTTTTATGCAGAATTCTTCTTCAGAAAATTCTTAACAAGACTTAATTTTTTCAGCACTTCAAAAAATTAATTTCATTAAAAAATATTGGTTGTAAAACTTGGAAAACAAAGTGACTTTTTGTAAGCACTGCGGGTAAAACCGACACCCCATAGGGGTAAGATCGACACCCCCTTTAATTTATTTTCTCTCCACTTTATTAAAATCTTTATCTTTATTAAACATGAGATATATGCTTGATTAATAAAGTGTGAGTATGTATGATGCAAATATGTGCTTTTTATTGCTTTATCATGTAGTGAGGGGAAGAAAGTTCGAAAGCGTAGTACTATAAATAAGAGTATTTTATGCTATAGGATTATTTATTGATATGAGTATTTCCAAATAATCCTTGCGCACATCATTGCAACCTCCAGTGTCATTTTATTTCATAAGAGAAGATTTTCAAGCGTTCTACGTTCTGCTAATTGGATTCATTCACTTGTGAGTGACACACACACTTCTTAGTAAAACTATCTTTTTCAGATTTGATTTTTCAGACTCTGATCATCAACGATCTATTGGAGTATACATAATATCATTGTCTCATTGTGATAAAATTCGTCTATGACAAACCAAGAGAACACTATAAATTCGGTTTGATGACCTTTTTGCAGAAATAGCAAAAGCTTCGTTAGAATCAGATAAGCAAAAATTCCAATTTTTGATTTTTAAAGAGACTTACAAGAAATAAACACAATAAAAGTATTTCTGTGTGTTTCTGCTAATACTATAGTGTTCTAATAGGCTAATTGAAGTGTCACAAAGATCCCCAGTATTTTGAAATGAATCGCAACTATACACAACCATCTTAACAGGGTGTCGGTTTTACCCTAACCATAGGGTGTCGGTTTTACCCCAACAGCGCACATTTTTTTATAAAAGCAATTAAAAATATTGAATTTTTCAAACTCGTCTTCAATGCACCTAGTTGATCATAGGACAGGCCGATAATAATAGGTACTGAAAAATGGGGTGATTTGAAAAGCTTTCGTTCGGTTAAAACCTTTAAATCTACCAACGAAATTTTACATCCAGACGAGTATGAACGCTGCTGTCGAATGTTTTGTTAATTTTTATGACATTCGGCGCACTAACGTAAATCCAATTTTTCTTCAAATGCTTTAAATAAACGTACTAATAATATTGTATCATTATGAAATGAATAAAAATTTGATTTCTAGGAAAAGTTGTGGGGTGTCGGTTTTACCCACAGTGTCGGTTTTTCCCACAATTCCCCTATGGAAATGTCTTTCATTCTTATTACACTTGTTATACTTATATAAGAGCACCTTTTTGCATTCATCGCGGTATCGGTTTGAATCGGAGTTTTCTATGTGATCGCACTCCACAACCCGTAACTCCGGAACCGGAAGTCAGATAGAGATGGAATTTAATATCAGTTTCCGGGGACGCAACACCCCTTTCATTTGAGACTAAGTTGGTCAAATCGATCTAGCCATTTTCGAAAAACCAATATAACCGTTATTCTGAATTTGGATGCTTCCGGATCCGTCGATGCTGGCCAGTGTGGCCAAAGAGACTTTGAATGACTGTTGGTGACCTAGATCTACAAATTCAACAGTTGTGTTTACATTTTGGAAAAAACTTCACCTTTTTACATTCATCGCAGAATTCGTTAGAATCGGGATTTGCTGCGTGATCGTACGTATCACCCTGTAATTCAGGAACCAGAACTCGGATCCACACAAAATTCAACAGCAGCTGATGGACCTTTCATTTAAAATCAAGTTTGTCAAAATCGGTTCAGAAAATTCCGAGAAACCGATGTCGACAAATCAACAAATTTTGTTTTGTAACCATACTCTTCAACTCGTAATCCGGAACAAGATGTCGGTTGAAAATGAAATTCAATATTATACCTTTCATTTGAATCTTAGTTTGTAAAAATCGGTTCAGCCATCTCCGAGAAACCGATGTGGACATTTTGTTAACAAATCCGCACATACACACACATACATACATACATACATACATACATACATACATACATACATACATACATACATACATACATACATACATACATACATACAAAACCCTAGCAGGTCTCCGGGTACGTTCGAAACTCGCCATCATTTGGTTGGTGGTACTAGGTTCGGTTGAAGCATCCCCGATTTACGCCGATCCGGCTCTGAACAGTGTCAACCCTTGCATGACCTCACTGCTGCTTTTTGGCAGCATATATAATCATAGGATCGCGAGAGGCGACTATCCGCAGCGAGTGGAGATAGCGGCCCGGAGTTGGGACCCAATAAAATGGAGAAAAAACAAGCAACCGATATAAATGGAGGAGGCATGATGAATCCGTTTGCCAGAGGTGGGTTGGTGAGGTCACCACCACCAATAGTAGCTGAAGTCATCCAGCAAGAGCAGAAGGATGGAAAGCCGAAGCAACAGCAGCAACAAAAACAGCCGGAGCAGAGCGGAATGAGCTACACCCCACAAACGCCAAAGGTAGTGGTAGCGAGGCACTTGGTGGAGGAGCTCCACAAGTTCGTGGACACGAGAAACAATGTCCACAAAGACATTAAGGAGATGGTCATCAAAATCCGGAAGGCGCTACTGTCTGCCGTGAAAGAGTACGATACGGCAACGCAGAGGGCAGATTCAGCTGAGCGAACATCGGCGTCAGCTAAGGCCACTTTCCTCCTAGCCCCTCCGAAACAGGGCAAGGAGAGGCAGATTGGAGTGAAGAACACGCCAGCTCCCATAACTCCAAAGAGGACAAGATCCTCGCCAGGAGACGAAAGACCAGGCGGGTCAAAGAGGCAGACGCTCGAGGACGCTGTTGCTGCCGAAGGAAAGGACGCCACCTTGCAGGGTGAAAGCTGGAGTACCGTTGTAGGTCGGAAGGAGAAACGCGGAAAACAGCAAAAAAAGAAGGAGGAGCGAAAAGGGGAGCAGAAAAGGAAATCAGAATCCTCGGCTCGTCAGAAGGCGCCTAAGGGAGAAGCCGTGCTCGTCAAAGCAAATGACGAGACTACGTACGCAGCACTGCTCAAAAAGGTCAGAGAGGACCCGGAACTGAAAGATTTGGGGGAAAACGTGTTAAGAGTCAGGCGTACCCAAAAAAATTAGATGCTCCTCGAGCTTAAGAAGAACACTACCACTAGTAGCTCTGCCTTGCAGGAGACTATAAATCAATGGGTGGAAAGGCAGAAGTTAAAGCCTTAAGCCCGGAGATGGTAATTGTGTGCAAGGACCTCGAAATAACGACGGAAGACGAGCTGAGAGGGGCTATGAAGCAGCAGTGCAAACTGGGCGAGGTGCACATGACGATCCGGTTAAGGAAAGGATACGGAGGAACGCAGACAGCGATGATTCGTTTACCGGTAACCGCTGCAGACAAGGCACTGGAGGTAGGTAAAGTTATAGTTGGATGGTCGAGATGCCTACTGAGAGCCGCCCTACGAGTAAATAAACAAGCGGAGAAATGCTTCAAATGTTTAGGTTTTGGACATTTAGCAGGGGCTTGCAAAGGCCCAGACAGATCCGGGATGTGCTGGAAATGCGGAGAGACGGGCCATCTTGCGGGAGACAGCACGCAGAGGCTGAAGTGCTTGCTTTGCACCCCAGCGGAAGGAAACGACCATCAGACGGGTGGTTTTAAATGTCCAGCCTACAAGAAGGCGACTGCGGGCCAACGGTGATGGAGGTGACCCAGATAAACCTGAATCACTGTGATACCGCACAGCAACTACTGTTGTGGCAGTCTACGACAGAAACTATGTGCGATGTCGCTTTGATCGCAGAGCCTTATCAAGTCCCCCCTAATAACGGTAACTGGGTGGCGGATAGATCAGGAACCGCTGTGATACAAGTAATGGGAAGATTCCCCATCCAAGAAGTGGTAGAACGTTCATACGAGGGTTTCGTGATAGCCAAAATCAACGGCATCTTGGTATGTAGCTGCTACGCTCCCCCAAGGTGGACAGTAGAGCAGTTCAGCCTAATGCTGGAGTAGTTAACCGAGCAGTTGATCGATCGGAAGCCGGTAGTCATTAGTGGTGACTTCAACGCCTGGGCTGTGGAATGGGGCAGTAGAGTAACCAACACAAGAGGGTGTATCCTGCAGGAAGCTCTAGCGAAGTTAGACGTACGATTGTGCAATGAAGGCTCTGTTAGCACATTTCGGAGAGACGGGAGGGAGTCTATCATCGACGTCACATTCTGTAGTCCCTCATTGACGGCGAACATGAATTGGAGAGTATGCGAAACGTATACGCATAGTGACCACCTGGAGATTCGCTACCGTATCGGTCAACGTAACCCCGCGGCAGTACAGAGAAGGGTGACCGGCGAACGAAAGTGGAAGACGAAAGCCTTCAACAAAGACCTCTTTGTTGAGGCACTTCGGCCGAACGGCGGGACCGAGAACATGGATGCGGCTGACCTAACAAGAAGGATTTTGGCGGCTTGTGACGCCACAATGCCGCGAAAACTGGAACCACGCAACAAACGGCGTCCAGCTTACTGGTGGAACGAGACGCTTAGTACGTTACGCTCAGAGCCAGAAGGCGGGCCCAAAGAGCAAGGTCGGAACCAGATAGAGAAGAGCGTAAGGCAGCGTTTCGGGAAGCTAGGGCCGCTTTAAAACGGGAGATCAGACTTAGCAAGTCAGAGTGCCACAAGGAGCTATGCCGAGAAGTAGACGCCAATCCCTGGGGTGACGCATACCGAGTCGTGATGGCGAAAATGAAGGGTTCGACGACGCCAGCCGAAATGTGTCCGAGCAAGCTGAAGATAATCGTCGAGGGTCTTTTCCCGAAGCACGATCCAACTATATGGCCACCGACACCGTACGGCGAAGAAGGAACAAGCCCCTGGTCCGGATGGAATACCAAACATGGTACTGAAAGCTGCGATCCTGGCGTATCCGGACATGTTCAGGATGGTGATGCAGAAGTGCCTAAATGAAGGCAACTTCCCCGAAATGTGGAAGGTCCAGAAGCTGGTGTTGCTGCCCAAGCTAGGGAAGCCACCTGGCGACCCGACCTCATACAGGCCCATATGCCTGCTGGATACACTCGGAAAACTCCTGGAAAGGATCATTCTTAACAGGTTGACGAAATTCACGGAAGGTGAGCGCGGACTGTCCAAGATGCAGTTCGGTTTCTGCAAAGGAGCATCGACAGTGGATGCAATTCGGATAGTGCTCGAGAGTGCTGAGAAGTCATCTAAACAGAAGCGAAGAGGAGATCGATACTGCGCTGTGGTCACGATAGATGTGAAAAACGCGTTCAACAGTGCCAGCTGGGAAGCCATCGCTGCAGCGCTGCATAGAATGAGGGTTCCCGACTATCTATGCCAGATCCTGAAGAGCTACTTTCAGAGCAGAGTGCTGCTGTACGAGACGAGCGAAGGACAGAAGTCACTGCGTGTCACAGCGGGCGTCCCTCAGGGTTCCATTCTCGGTCCAACCCTTTGGAACGGGATGTACGATGGGGTCTTAACGCTGCAGCTGCCTAGGAAAATTAAAATCGTAGGTTTCGCGGACGACGTGTCACTAACGGTGATGTGTGAAACACTTGAAGAAGTGGAGGTGTCGGTGATGGAGACAATAGACGCGATCGAGAGCTGGATGAACGGGGTCAAGCTGCAAATAGCTCACCGCAAGACGGAAGTGTTGTTGGTCAGCAACTGCAGATCGGTTCAACGGATGCAGATCGACGTCGGAGGGCACGTGATTGCATCGAAACGTGCATTGAAGCAATTGGGAGTTATAATCGACGACAGGTTGGGCTTCAACAACCACGTTGATTACGCCTGTGAAAAGTCGGCGAAGGCAACGAACGCAATAGCGAGAATCATGCCAAACGTCGGCGGTCCGAGAAGCAGCACGAGACGTCTGCTATCTACTGCTGACGAAAGTCATCGATACTCCGATATGGGGTTCCTGCCTGGAGTGCTGCGCTGAAAACCATGCGGAACCGTGAAAAGCTAAACAGGACATTCCGACTGATGGCCGTACGAGTCGCGAGTGCCTTTAGAACAATATCGTCGGAGGCAGTATGCGTTATCGCCGGGATGATCCCCATCTGCATTACCCTGGCGGAGGACCTGGAATGCTATCAGCGGAGAAATGCACGTAACGCTAGGAGACTGGTTCGAGCGGACTCGTTGGCTAAATGGCAACAGGAGTGGGACAACGCGGAGAAAGGAAGGTGGACCCACCGACTCATCCCAAATGTATCGGCCTGGGTACATAGGAAGCATGGAGGGGTGAACTTCCATTTGACGCAGTTTTTGTCCGGACACGGATGCTTCCGGAAGTACTTGCATCGGTTTGGACATGCTTCGTCACCCCTTTGCCCGGATTGTGCGACTGTGCAGGAGACACCGGAACACGTGGTCTTCGAATGCCCTAGATTCGAAGAAGTTCGTAGGGGTATACCTGGTATGACAGTGGACAATATCGTCGAAGAGATGTGCCGTGACGAACATACCTGGGACGCTGTCAACAGAGTGGTCTCGAGCATACTCTCCGAACTGCAGAGGAAATGGCGAAGAGACCAGCAAGAAGCCGCAAATCGGCTCTCGAGAGAAATTCCGCCGCCGGGGAACTCTCCAACTGTGTAGACTAGGTCCACCGCCGGGGACCAGTTGAGTAGTACGTGAAGTACCACCGAGTTGGGTCGTCGGGGCGCCTGGGAACCGGACGTCAAGCTTCACCGGAATCGCTGAACCGACCTCGACATCCTACCGGGTAGCTCGTGAGTAGATTAGATCCACCGCCGGGGATTAGACCGAGTAGACCGCGTCGCAGAGCTAGCAGTGGGTCGTTGGGGCGCTGGTGAACCGGAAGCTACGCCCCAACCGGAATCGCCGGATAGACCTCAGCATCTACTGTATGGCCCGTTGAGTAGGCTAGATCCACCGCCTGGGACTAGATCGAGTAGATCGGGACGACGCGGAGAGCTAAATGGCTCACAAAAACGAACATCGGAATCAGGAGAAATCTACCGCTCGGTTGCAGGAGAATAGGCTAGATTCATTGTTGGGGACTAGACTGAGTAGTTCGCGAACAAGTGTGGGCGGGAGCTGAATGGCTCATCGGGAAAGTAGAGCGAAACGGAACGAGAGGAAGCCAAAGGGCTCAAGAAATTGTGGTGCTAAAACAAAAGAAGAATCGGTATCGGGAGAGCCTCCTTCGTCGGGGAACTCTCCGTCGGCGTACGCTAGATCCAGCGCCGGGGACTAGACTGAGTAGACCGCGACGAAATACCACCAGTCGCAGGTCGTCGGGGCATCAGCGAACCGGACGCCCTGCTCCACCGGAATCGCCGAACTGACCTCGACATCTGGTTGGTTGGCTCGGTTTCGGGAGAACTTCTCTCGCCGGGGAATTCTCCGTGCTAGGTCCATCGTCGGGGACTAGACCGAGTAGTTCGCGAACAAGTCTGGTGCTCAATGAGTAAACGGCGCTGAATGGTGTGAGAAGGGAGTTGCGGTGCTAACTGGCACAAGGGAGCCGAAGGGCTCGGTGAATTAGATAGTCTGAAGTTTGCCGCCCAGACTGTTCTCGTAGAGGAGGAGTACTAAGCCTCGACTCACAGCCAACTTTCCGACTGCCATGCAGAACTTGCCTGTCTGTGTGGATGGTAAAGAATTGGTGGTGTGTAGAGGAGTGAGGCTGTAACCCTGCGGAAGAAACAAACTAGTAAGTAGTTGAATTAGAGTGCATATAAAAACCCCTTCCCGAAGTAATGCCGTAAGGCAATGTTGGGCTCTGCCAAACCTCTAGAAAAAGCCATGTAAATCCGAATGCAGCTCCGACGAAGCGAGTCGGTGCCGCTTCCGCTAAGGTTTTACCCAAGACCTTAGCATAAAGCACCCTTACCCAACGGGAGTGCCAACCGACACATTAGGAACGACACCAGTAAGATCCTAATTACGGCATACTGGCGGCAGAACACGGATGTGAATAAGGATTTCATCGAAATTATCTACGGACCGACAGCCACGCCATTCCACTACACTAGTAAGGATGGGTGACACTTCCCCGAAACGGCGAGTGGGCTAATGGTGCTGGCTGCCCCCCGTCCTAGTAAAACTTTGGTAGGTCTCCAAGTACGTTCGAAACCCGCCACCTTAGCTGGTGCAAGTAGGCTCAGTTGAAGGCTCCTGACTAGCGCCGATCCGGCTCTGAACGCGGTACCCCATGAAGGACCGCATCAACCCCTGCATGCGACCTCACTGCTCGCAAAGGTAACCATGGGATCATGTGAGGCGACTACTTATTACGGGCGTAGATAGCGGCTTGGAGTTGGGACCCAAAAAGCATGCAAGAAGACAAAATAAACAAAAACAACAAAAATTCTAACGGAGCAACTGTGGTGAACCCGTTCGCCAAAGGTGGGCTAGCCAAGTCACCGACCCAGCATAACGAACAAATGCAACAGCAAGCGCAACCACAACAGCAGCAACAGCGAGAGCAGCCTAGCGGGTCCATACAGAGCACGAGCGGCAACAAACCAACTGGACGCCAAGGAAAGCTAGGATTTCAGGTGCGCACACCGAAACCAAGCGTTACCCAAGAAGACCAGCAGTCTGGGTTACCTAAAATGACGAAGTTGAGGCAAAAAATTGATGAACTCTACGAATTCGTCAAAAGCAAGGGCAACGTGCACGGACATATCAAGGATCTAGTGATTACCATCAAATCCGCCGAGGCAGCAGCCGAATGCGAACATATGGCTTTACTAGAGCGAGCTGAAAACGCCGAAAATGCGCTGAAGTCCACAGCGATAGAAGAAGCAAAAGCCTATGAGACACCGAAGGGCGGCCGGGATTCTCGTTCTGTGAAAAGAATAAGGGAAACGCCAGGAGAGGAGTAGGAACCGAAGAAGCCCAGGAAGGTCGGTGAAGGACAGCGAAGAAGCCGAAAATCGCAGAGTGAATGGCGTACCGTAGAAACCGCAGAAGAGAGGAAGAAAAAACAGAAAGAAAAGGAGGAAAAGAAGAAAAAGAAGAAAGAAGACCTTCGGCCACGCCAGCAGAAGCAGAGGGGAGACGCTCTAGTCGTCAAAGTAAACGAAGGCGTGACATACGCTGCGATCCTCAAAAGGGTGCGAGAGGATCCCAAGTTGAAGGAGCTGGGGGAGAACGTTATAAGAACCAGGCGTACTCAGAAAGGCGAAATGCTATTCGAGCTGAAGAAAGATCCATTGGTCAAGAGCTCGGCCTACCGGGAACTTGTGGCAGAAGCGGTGGGAGGAGAAGCGAATGTGAGAGCATTAGTTCAGGAAGCAATGGTTGAGTGCAGGAATCTGGACGAGATCACAACGGAAGACGTAGTGAGAAGAGCGCTAATAGAGCAAGGAAACCTGGAGAGGGAGCAGATATCAATAAGATTAAGGAATGCGTACAGTGGCACACAGACAGCAGTGATACGCTTATCGCCAACCGCAACCAACAAGCTTATGTCGACCGGTAAGATCAAAATCGGGTGGTCGGTGTGCTCGTTGCGATTGATCCCTAGAGCCCCTAAACAAATGGAGAGGTGTTTCAGATGCCTGGGTTTTGGCCATCAGGCAAGAAACTGTAGAGGCCCCGAGAGATCTGATCTGTGCAGAAAATGTGGGGAGAAGGGACACATTGCTAGAGACTGCACAAAGCAACCGAAGTGCTTTCTCTGCACAAATGAGGTCGAAAAAGACCACATGACGGGAGGCTTCTTATGCCCAGAGTACAAAAAGGCGAAGGCAGGCCAATAATGATGGAGGTTACCCAGCTCAATCTCAATCATTGTGACATTGCACAGCAACTGTTGTGGCAGTCAACAACAGAAATGAAGTGCGACGTTGCAATTATTGCAGAGCCGTATCGCGTCCCTCCCGATAACGGTAACTGGGTGGTGGATAGTGCAGGGATGGCGGCAATCCAAGTGATGGGCGGTTTCCCTGTTCAAGAAGTGGTGGATAGCACACACGAAGGTTTCGTGATCGCCAGGATAAACGGCGTATTCGTGTGTAGCTGTTATGCTCCTCCACGGTGGACACCAGAGCAATACAACCGGATGCTGGACGCATTAACCGACTCGTTAGTCGGGCGAAGGCCGGTTGTTATAGGAGGAGATTTAAACGCTTGGGCCGTGGAGTGGGGTAGCAGGCTGACCAACGCACGAGGTTACAGCCTATTGGAAGCACTGGCGAAGCTGGACGTAAAGCTGTGCAATGAAGGTTCCGCTAGCAATTCCGTAAAGACGGTCGGGAATCCATCATCGACGTAACATTCTGCAGCGCGTCGCTGATGGATGACATGAATTGGCGAGTTAGTGAGCAGTACACACATAGTGATCACCAAGCCATCCACTACACCATTGGTCGGCGAAATCGTACGGTGACGCAGAGAGTGAGGACTGGCGAGCGGAAGTGGAAAATAAAGGAATTCGACAAGGACCTTTTTGTGGAAGCACTTCGTGCTGACAGCGCCACTCCAATTCCGAGTGCCGATGAGCTGTCGGAAACAATAGCTAGGGCATGTGATATAACAATGCCGAGGAACTACCGGCGTCCGGCGTACTGGTGGAACGAAAGGCTAAGCATCCTCCGGGCTACTTGCTTAAAAGCCAGAAGGCGCGTTCAGAGAGCAAGATCTGAGGCAGTCAGAGAAGAGTGTAAGGTAACATTCCGGGCGGCTAGGGCCGCTTTTAAACGTGAGATAGTGCTAAGCAAGTCCACCTGCTACAAGGAGCTGTGCAGAGAAGTAGACGCTAACCCCTGGGGCAATGCTTACCGTGTCGTTATGGCCAGGATCAAGGGCCCAATGACGCCAGTCGAAATGTGCGGCGACAAGCTGAAAATTATAGTAGAGGGCCTTTTCCCGAAGCACGACCCAACCGCATGGTCGCCTACACCGTACGTTGATGCAGATGGTGGAAATGCAGGTGACAATCGGGTTTCCAACGACGAGCTCCTTAGTGGCAAAAGGGCTGAAAGCGAAGAAAGCTCCCGGACCGGATGGTATTTCCAACGTGGCACTGAAGACTGGGCTGCTGCGCTGAACTCAAAGCGGAACCGGACGAAGTTGACAAGCACTTTTCGCCTAATGGCTGTTCGTGTCGCAAGTGCGTACAGAACGATATTGTCGGAGGCGGTATGCGTAATTGCCGAGATGATTCCCATCTGCATCACTCTGGCTGAGGACGTAGAATGCTACCAGCGGAGAAATGAACGTAATGCAAGGAGACTGGTTCGAGCGGACTCATTGGCTAAGTGGCAGCAAGAGTGGGATTACGCGGAGAAAGGAAGGTGGACCCACCGACTCATCCCAAATGTGTCTACTTGGGTACATAGGAAGCATGGAGAGGTTAACTTCCATCTGACGCAGTTTTTGTCCGGGCATGGATGCTTCCGGAAATACCTACATCGGTTTGGACACGCTTCGTCACCCCTTTGCCCGGAGTGTGTGAACGTGCAAGAGACACCGGAACACGTGGTCTTCGAATGCCCCAGATTCGAAGAAGTCCGAAGGGGTATGCCTGATATAACAGTGGATAATATCGTCGAAGATATGTGCTGCAACGAGCATATCTAAGACACTGTCAACAGAGTTGTTACGAGTATACTCTCCGAGCTGCAAAGGAAGTGGCGAAGGGACCAACAAAGTAACGACATTGGTTAGAACGCCGCAGTAGAACCACAAATAGGGTTTCGGGAGAAATTCCGCCGTCGGGAAACTCACCGACGGTGTAGACTGGGTCCACCGCCGGGGACCAGTTGAGTAGTACGCGATGTAGCACCAGGCTGGGGTCGTTGGGGCGCCAGCGAACCGGACGTCAGGCTCCACCGGAATCGCCGGACCGACCTCGACACTCTACCGGGTAGCTCGTGAGTAGGCTAGATCCACCGTCGGGGATTAGACCGAGTAGACCGCGTCGAATAGCCAGAAGTGGGTCGTTGGGGCACCAGTGAACCGGAAGCTACGTTCTACCCGGAATCGCTGGATGGACCTCAGCATCTGCTGGCTGGCCGTTGAGTAGGCTAGGTCCACCGCCGTGGACTAGACCGAGTAGACGAGGCGGGGAGCTTAATGGTTCACAGAAACGTACATCGGTATCGGGAGCGGTCTGCCGCCGGGGAATTCACGATAGGGCTGATTCGGCGCCGTGGACTACCCGACAGAATCGTGACGAAAAGGGGAGCTAATTGGCTCACGAAACAAACACCGGTAACGAAAGAAATTCCGTTGTCGGGGAACTCTCAATCGGAGTAGGATAAGCGGTAAAGCTGGAAGATTTTAGTAGAGCTAAATGGCTCAAGAAAGCGGGTATCGGTGTCGGGGGAAATTCCTCCGTCGGGGAACCATAGGTCGGAGTAGGATGAGTTCACCGTTGAGCACTATCCAAGCGGATCGTGATGAGGCCGGGAGCTGAATGACTCACGGAAACATGAGCTGAATGGCTCAGGGAATCAGTACCTAAACGGCTCACCACAGGGACGAGAAATAAACTGCGACGTAATGGATGGAGACAAGAAGCAGGAGAGGAACCGAGAGTTAAATCAAAGCTCATAGGTCGTGTCACTCCATGAACCAAGCGAGGCTCCGAGATAGAGCAGCAGAAAGAGGTGCGACGAAAGCGCAACGAACCCACCCACGAAGTAATACGATGACGTAGTTCACGAACGTGAGTCGTGAGTCCCACACAGTGCCAATGCACTACAGGCCAGGCTTTTGAAGCTTTTTTAACCTTACTATAGAAAAAAAACATAGACACATACATACACACACACACACATACACACAGATATTTTGCGATCTCGGCGAACTGATTCGAATGTTATATGAGACTCGGGCCTCCGGGCCTAGGTTAGAAAGTCGGTTTTTGGAGCAATTGCATAACCTTTCTATATGAGAAAGGCAAAAGAATATTTAATTAGCTTAATCAGCATGAGTTCAATGTTATCTTCATGTGATTATATTTTGAAATGTTGGTGGAATGGGTTTGAAAGTGGAGGGAATGGGGGGTTAGTAGAGTGGGAGTGGAGGATGCGTCAGAAATCCTTCATCTTCGGTATACGGGGTGGATGAAGGAAATGCGGGCGTGAGGGTGGTCCAAGTGGAGGGGAGTGATGAAGGAGGGAGGTGTAAGGGCAAGGCGGGGGGAAGGGCGGCGACGCAATACTCAGCTGCATAATTGGCCTTCCATTTGAGACTTGGTTTGAGAAAATCGGTTCAGTCATCACCGAAGAACCGATGTGACTTTAATTGTGGAATATGCCCGGAATTCCGGACTTCCGGAATCGTCGATAGTGGACAATATATTCAAAGAATGTTTGATTGGCAATCAGTGATCTAGATCTACGATTAGAAGTAATTTGGTGACCATTTCAATAGTATTACGATTGTACCGATTTATATGGGAAATTCCAGTGTATCCTTACTAACACCCCTGTAACTCCGGAAGCAAGAGTCAGAACCAAATAAAATTCAGCAGCAGTCGATGGTATTACTGTATCTTTCATTTGAAATCAAGTTTGTAAAAATCGGTAGAGAATTCGTTGGGGAATGGGTGTGATATTAGCTTAGGAACTTGGCGGGTTCCCCGGGGGCGTCATGAACCGTCATAGGTGGCCAATGTGGTCAAAGCTGCTTTGATTGATCATTAGTGATCCAGACCCGCAAACTAGAGTAATGTTACATCAATTTTAATATGTTTTACATCATTTTAACATCATGGTGGTACCAGTTTATATGGGAATTTTCTGTGTGACCACACTCTTCAACCTGTAACTCCGGAACCGGAAGTCGGATCAATTAAAAATTCAATAGCAGCTTATGGGAGCGTTATAACTTTCAGATGAAACTAAGTTTGCGAAAATCGGTTCAGCCATCTCTGAGAAAATTGTGTGAGTTTAAATGACACACACACACACATACACACAGACATTTGCCGATCTCGACGAACTGAATCGAATGGTGTATGACACTCGGCCCTCCGGCAGGCATGTCCAAACACGCCACGGCACCGCGTGCTGCATTTTACCACCGCAACCGAGTGTATTGAAATGAGCATCCCAAGCCAGTGCTCGATGCGAAGCACCGATACACGATAAACGAAGCACCTGTGTCGGTGGCGGTGTTAAATTTTCGATCCGGTGCTTGGATGCTTCGGAAAATCTCGGGCCGGGTGCTTTAAAATTTTTGAAGCACCGGAGCCGAGCGCTTTCAACTTCGGATAACACCTCGGAAACTCTTTGATTTTGCACCCGTATCAAAGCGAGAATGTTTAAGCCCGCTAGCATATGCACAAAAAGAAAGAAAAAAACCTATTTTAATCCACCTAGCGGTGCAACTGTGCCTTTCTCAATCATGAATCACGAGAATGTGTGCGTTGTTTATATTCATTAAAAGCTTTTAAATGCATACATTACATTTTATTATTGTACATCACATGACAACTATATACAGGAAAATAAATCAAAAATTTTGAAGAAGAAAAAACAGCCACGGTAATATTGAACTGAAAAAGGTGCGAAATCGGCAGTCCCAAAAAGTCGATTTTTACAAAAAAAAAATTTCGAGATAACATAAAATCTCGACGTTTCATGCATTTTAAAGATGTTTTGCATCAAAAATACGAATTCGATTTCTGAAATTTCATGGGGTCCCCCCTTTAAAAAAAAAATTTGAGTTCCGGTTTATATAAGAATTTCATATATGACCGGACGATTTAGTCTATATTTCCGGCCCCATATAAGCGATCCGTACGAAATTTTATATACACATGTGGGGATATTATAGCTGTCATTTGGGACTAAGTTTGTGAAAATCGGCCCAACCATTTCCGGGAAACTGATGTGAGTTCGTAAATTTTGAAAGATGGCCGCTTTTCCCGGGCACTTCCGGAACCGTCTATGGTGGTCAATGTAGTCAACGAAAGTTTGGTTGGCCGTCGGTGACCTAGAACAGCAAATTTAAGTTGTTTGAGTGACATTTTAGCGAAATTTTTACCTTTTTTGCTTTCATCGGAGTATCGGTTTGAATCACAATTTGCTATGTGATCGCACGCCACAACCTATAACCGGAACCGGAAGTCGGATCGGGATGAA
This sequence comes from Topomyia yanbarensis, assembly GCF_030247195.1. Lineage (NCBI taxonomy): Eukaryota > Metazoa > Arthropoda > Insecta > Diptera > Culicidae > Topomyia > Topomyia yanbarensis. The sequence goes on along the minus strand of NC_080671.1, from coordinate 295,101,584 downwards.
ATTAAATAGCCATTTACGGGGACGCAATACTTTTCATTTTAGGCCAAGTTTAGTCGAATCGGTCTAGCCATCTCCGAGAAACCAGTCACATCGGTTATTCTGAATATTGATACTTCCGCCGGGGCTTCCTGAACCGATGATGGTGGCCAATGTGGCCAAATAGACTTTGAATGGATGTTAGTGACCTAATACTACAAATCGAAGCAGCTGTGGTCATATTTTCGAAAAAAAATTCACCTTTATGCATTCATTGCAGAATTTATTAAAATCGACATTTTCTGCGTGTTCGTACTCATCACCCTGTAATTCCGGAACCGGAAGTCGGAACCATTAGAAATTCAATAGCAGCCTTCGGGAACGTTGCACCTTTCATTTTAGACTAAGTTTGTCAAAATCGGTTCAGCCATCTATGAGAAAAATGAGTGACATTTTTGGTAACATACACACACACATACGCACATACACACACATACATACATACACACACAGACATTTGCCGAACTCGACGAACTGAATCGAATGGTATATGTCACTCGGCCCTCCGGGCCTCCGTTAAAAAGTCGGTTTTCAGAGCAATTGCAATACCTTTCTATTGAGAAAGGCAAAAATTTCACCTTTTTACATTCATCGCAGAATTCGTTAGAATCGGGATTTGCTGCGTGATCGTACGTATCACCCTGTAATTCAGGAACCAGAACTCGGATCCGCACAAAATTCAACAGCAGCTGATGGACCTTCCATTTAAAATCAAGTTTGTCAAAATCGGTTCAGAAAATTCCGAGAAACCGATGTGGACAAATCAACAAATTTTGTTTTGTAACCATACTCTTCAACTCGTAATCCGGGACAAGATGTCGGTTGAAAATCAAATTCAATAGCAACCTATGGGAATAGTATAGTTTTCATTTGAATCTTAGTTTGTAAAAATCGGTTCAGCCATCTCCAAAAAACCGATGTGGACATTTTGTTAACAAATCCGCACATACACACATACATACATACATACATACATACATACGTACATACATACATACATACATACATACATACATACATACATACATACATACATACATACATACATACATACATACATACATACATACATACACACATACACACATACATACACACAGATATTTTGCGATCTCGGCGAACTGAGTCGAATGTTATATGAGACTCGGCCCTCCGGGGCTCGGTTAGAAAGTCGGTTTTTGGAGCAATTGCGTAACCTTTCTATATGAGAAAGGCAAAAGAATAGTATTTAATTAGCTTAATCAGCATGAGCTCAATGTTATCTTCATGTGATTATATTTTGAAATGTTGGTGGAATGGGTTTAAAAGTGGAGGGAATGGGGGGTTAGTAGAGTGGGAGTGGAGGATGCGTCAGAAATCCTTCATTTTCTTTTGGTATACGGGGTGGATGAAGGAAATGCGGGCGTGAGGGTGGTCCAAGGGGACGGTAGTGATGAAGGAGGGAGATGTAAGGGCAAGGCGGGGGGGCGGAGGGGCTCTGATGCAATACTCAGCTGCATATTTTACCTTCCATTTGAGACTTGGTTTGAGAAAATCGGTTCAGTCATCACCGAAGAACCGATGTGACTTTATTTGTGGAATATGCCCGGAATTCCGGACTTCCGGAATCGTCGATAGTGGACAATATATTCAAAGAATGTTTGATTGGCAATCAGTGATCTAGATCTGCGATTAGAAGTAATTTGGTGACCATTTCAATAGTTTTTAGCCTCTGAGGTATTACGATTGTACCGATTTATATGGGAAATTCCAGTGTATCCTTACTAACACCCCTGTAACTCCGGAAGCAAGAGTCAGAACAGAATGAAATTCAGCAGCAATCAATGGTATTACTGTATCTTTCATTTGAATTCAAGTTTGAAAAAATCGGTAGAGAATTCGTTGGGGAGTGGGTGTGATATTAGCTTAGGAACTTGGCGGGTTCCCCGGGGGCGTCATGAACTGTCCAATGGTGGCCAATGTGGTCAAAGCTGCTTTGATTGATCATTAGTGATCCAGACCCGCAAACTAGAGTAATGTTACATAAATTTTAATATGTTTTACATCATTTGAACATCATGGTGGTACCAGTTTATATGGGAATTTGCTGTGTGACCGCACTCTTCAACCCGTAACTCCGGAACCGGAAGTCGGATCAACTAAAAATTCAATAGCAGCTTATGGGAGCGTTATACCTTTCATATGAAACTAAGTTTGCGAAAATCGGTTGAGCCATCTCTGAGAAAATTGTGTGAGTTTAAATGACACACAAACACATACACACACACACACACATACACACACATACATACACACACAGACATTTGCCGATCTCGACGAACTGAATCGAATGGTGTATGGCCCTCCGGGCCTCCGTTAAAAAGTCGATTTTTACAGTGATTGCATAGCCTTTCTTTATATGAGAAAGGCAAAAAGATTTTTCGGTGCGACGGAATAAAAGAGAACAGCAAATATACTTCTATTATCACGGCAGTTTGATTTTTAGTTAGATATGTAATTATAAAATATCCAAACTCGATGCAAGATCGCGGATGGTGGATTTTTTTTAATTTTGCGTCTTGGAAATACTAGTCAACGAAAATTCTATTTCTTCATCTTGCAAATGTATATCAAATTGAAAGCAAAAGATATGAATTTTGCCATCGATAAACATCTTTTTATTTTTTTATGATCCCAATCTATACGGATAACGCACATATGGTGCTTAGCTCAATTTGAATCTTATCCTATTGCCGCCATTTGGGGAACACGTTTCGAATTTTCGATCAATCAATCACAAGTATTTCACAGTATTTGGATAATTTTTATTATACGAAACTTTGTTACCAATTTTTAGACATTCTATCTATAGCTGGTCGTAATAATAAAGTATTGAGTCATTTCATGTCGCAAACTCTATTACAATATTTAGCTATAATAGTGATGAACTGCCTCATAGTGCTTTGTAGGCTGACAAAATGGAGACACTGAAAAAATCTGTTTATCCGGTTACCAGGTTGTTTTGAAAAAAGAATTAATTTCAATTAGAATGTCAAATTACAGTACTAATTTTATCATTGCGGTCAATAAAACGTATTTTCAGAGGAGCTAATCTCATATAAAATTGTGGCCCTTCGGTAAACAAGGTCATATTCATTCCAAGCACCCCGTCCTGGTAAGTTAAAAGGGAGGGAGGCTTCGCTTTACTCTAATGGAACTGGAATTGTTCATATCATTTGTAGCAAGTTACCTACTGCAGAGAACTTCAATTTTCAAAATTACTTGAAACACGTTATCGTATGTAAAGGCGTTAGGGCACAATCAAGTTGCGCCCATACGATTTATTTCCGCTTTATACGTCATTACCAGTGCCATTACAAAACTTTTAACACAGCACAATGCATAGAAATGAATTTTGGCCGGACTTCATTACTTTTCTGGCACATCCAACGGCGTCCGTGTGTTGACGTGCCGTTTGGTTCGCTGTACTATAGACTTATAGAGCATTAATCTAGAAAAAATCTACGTTATCATAAATATCGCTAGCTAGTGTCCTAATCCTTATCAGTTCTTCGATAGTTATACTATATAAGCTATATTCATTATTCCGCATGTAAACTCAATAAAACAAAGACAAATTTAGTTGACAAGATGGTAAGTGATCAACCAAACCACATTCTGAAGCGATGCAGTTTGACATCTGAAGACTAGATTTTTGTCTTGCTATATTCTGCATTTTTAATAATTGAACCGATACCTTGTCCTTTTTATATCTATTCTGCTTTAAGGTATAAAAAAGCCAGCTTCAAATGGGTTTTTACAATTTGATCGGCAAAATTTAATTTCTGCATGCATTTTAGATACATAAAATTTTATTTGACTGTCTAAAGAGATTTAAATTCTTGCACAGTATAGTGGGTGAGTAGACTTACCAGTCATAGAGAGTATAACTGTACTGAAAACAGTGATCGATGTAAGGATATGCGATGATTTTTGCTGATACGGTCGGGCATCTATCATCGACATAACTTTTTATAGTCCGTCGGAGATGGCAAACACGAGTTGGAAAGTTTGTGAAAACTAAAAGCATATTGACCACCAGACCATCCAGTACAATATTGGTCAATGAAGTTATGCTTTGTGTAAGCACTACGCACAGGAAGAGACTCCTCTCACTTAAACGTCGAGAAGTTAGCTAAAGCATGTAACACCACAACACAAACGAAAAGCTCATTAATTTACTTTATTTTTTTAGTAGTTGAAAAATTAATTGACTTGCACCAGAAAATCGAATAACAGACCAATGATTTCCCGGATAATGCGACCTGTAATGCATTAAATACACCTTAAGTTTGTTTGAGAATTCATGCACAAATAGCTATACAAAACTGAAATATATCATGAACCCGTTAACAATATATTATATAAATGAAAAGCAACTGAAAAGACAAATCACACCTTGGAATTTTACAAATTGAATAGAGCCAAATTGATACATTTACATTTAACATATTTTATTTTAGATTCGATTACCCGGGGTAAGATTTTTTAAATCCCCGGATATTCGAATCTGATCTGTTTATTATTTGGAATAAATTTCCCTTTTTCCACAGCAAAACAAAAAAAAAATTATGTGTGCATACTTTGCATCTATAAGATGTTAACAACGTTCTTAAGAAATGATACTTGAATTTGGCTTGGTTCGTCAATAGACCATCGGTATAATTTGTGTTGGGTTTGTGTAAGTCATAGAAATTTAAACGCGTATGTAAATGATATGTTCCCACGCGAGTTGATTTTATTCGCTTGCGTATTATCATATCGACGCGCTTATTAGAGCAAGGTAGTAATGAATTGACAAATCATATTGTGCTTCAAGATGAAGAAGAGTTAGAGCTAGGTCTAATTAATTCTCATTCAACTAACACTTCTCCAAGAGAATTTCAGTCAAGAACAGAAATCTTGGTCTATTGCCAAAACTTTAACAGCATGAAAAGTGCAGCTAAGATGAATGTGATTCAAAACAAAATATTAGGTTGTCATTATTCCGTAATTTTAGCAACTGAGACTAGTTGGGACGAAACAGTGAGAAGTGAAGAAGTTTTCGGAAGCAATTACAATGTCTTTAGGGATGACCGTGATTGTCATGTATCTGGTAAGAAGTCAGGAGGGGGCGCTTTGATTGCGATTTCAGCAAAACTAAATGCAGAAGTTATCAAAACTATAAAATCAAAAGAATTCGAGCATGTGTGGGTGAAAGTACATGTTAAAGACGAAACTCACGTTTTCGCTTCGGTGTATTTTCCTCCAAATTTTGCTCGAAAAACGACTTACGAAAAGTTTTATCATGCTGCTGAATGCATTATTAATGGTCTTTCCCCGCACGTAAAAGTTCACATATACGGCGATTTCAATCATCGCGGTATTGATTTCATACCAGATGCTGATAATGAGAGCATCCTACTTCCTGTTGTAGGGGAAAATGAAACTTTGCAGTTCATTTGCGATAAATCTGCCAGTTTAGGCCTTAATCAAATAAATCACATAAGAAATCAGCGGCATTGCTATTTAGATTTATTAATGACGAATATAGACGAAGACTTCTGTGTAACGGAATCACTTACTCCCTTATGGAAGAATGAAGCTTATCATACAGCCATTGACTTTTCTATATTCTTGCATGTTAACGACAGACCTGGTGATAGTGAATTTGAGGAGGTATTTGATTACGAGTCCGCTAACTATGAAAGCTTGAGGCAAAAAATTAATGCTATAAACTGGCAAACGATTTTAAGAAATGAAGAAAATGTTGAAGCTGCCGTAGACATCTTCTACAAAATATTATTTGAAGTCATTCACGAAGATATACCATTGAAAAGAAGAAGGCGTCACTATAACTCAAAACATCCCATCTGGTTTAATAGAGAAATCAAAAATTTAAAAAATCGTAAGCAGAAAGCACACAAAATCTACAAAAAATATAACAGCGAAGATAACTTAACAAACTATTTAAATCTATGCGATCAATTAAACCTTGCCATTGATATCGCGTTTGAAGAGTACAATGCAAGAACAGAACGCAATATAAAAACTTGCCCAAAAAACTTCTTTAATTACGTAAAAACTAAAATAAAATCGGATTATTTCCCAACAGAAATGCATCTTGATGGAAAGGTAGGCGATAACTCAGAGGAAATCTGCAATCTTTTTGCAACATTCTTCCAAGAAGTTTACACTACATTTTCAGAGAAGGATCGAGAGCGTGAATACTTTTCGTTCCTCCCAGAACTTTCAAGAGATATTAACATTAAACAGATAAAAGTACATACAATCATGGATGCCTTAAAAAACTTGGATAGCTCAAAAAGCCCTGGACCTGATGGCGTTCCACCGGTGTTTTTAAAAACTTTGTCAATAGAATTAACTGCTCCTTTATTTTGGCTTTTTAACATGTCTCTAGAATCAGGTTGTTTTCCTAAAACATGGAAAAGCTCTTTCCTAGTTCCAATTTTTAAAAATGGTAAAAAATCCGATGTGCGTAACTATCGTGGAATAGCTATCATCTCGTGCATTCCCAAGATTTTCGAGGCGATTGTTAATGAAAATTTATTCCACCAAATCAAGCACAGAATTACCCATGTGCAACATGGTTTTTTCAAAGGGCGTTCTACAAGTACAAATCTACTCGAGTTCATTAACTACACATTAACAGCAATGGATAACGGAAACCACGTTGAAGCTCTTTATACAGATTTTAGCAAAGCATTTGATCGCATCGACATACCCATGCTACTTTTTAAATTAGAAAAAATAGGATTTGAGCCAGGACTTCTTACATGGGTACAATCATATCTTACAAATCGTGAACAAGCTGTTAGATTTAAAGGGATAAAATCAATCCCAATTCAAGTTACATCAGGAGTCCCTCAAGGGTCTCATTTGGGCCCGCTATTCTTTATTTTATTTGTTAACGATATTTCCTTCATACTAAAAAATGTAAAAGTTCTTATATATGCTGATGATATGAAACTATTTCTAGAAATAAGAAATGGTGAAGACTTTCAGACATTTCAAAACGAAGTAAATATATTTTATACATGGTGTAATAAAAGCCTCCTGAAACTGAATGTAAAAAAATGTAGTGCCATAACATTGAGTAGAAAGAATAATATACAGAACAATAGAATCTTATTGGGAAGCCAACAAGTAGAAAAGTGTGACAGAATAAGAGATCTAGGAGTTATTATAGATTCCAAAATAACATTCATAGATCATTATAACACAATAATTAACAAAGCAAACAGCACACTAGGTTTTATTAAACGCTTTAGCTATAATTTCCAAGATCCCTACACAATAAAAACATTATATGTAGCCTATGTGCGTTCAACACTAGAATATTGTAGTATAGTTTGGTCGCCTTTTTCAGCAACCCATGCAAACCGGATAGAATCAGTACAAAAGCAGTTTTTGATGTTCGCTCTCCGTAAACTAGGTTGGACTGGACTACATTTGCCATCTTATGAAGCACGGTGCATGCTAATTGACATTCAAACCTTGAAAGATCGTCGTGAATTTTCTATGATATCATTTGTAAACGACATTGTATCACATCGTATTGATTCAATCGAACTATTATCGAAACTAAATTTTTATGCTCCTTCTCGACAACTACGTAACCGCAGCATCTTTTGTACAATTCGCCATCGCACTAATTATGCCAAGTTTGGCCCTTTAAACCAAATGATGAATATTTATAACAAGCATTGCGAAAGCATTGACTTCACTATGTCGAAAACAAAACTTAAGCAGCAGTTTAAAGTAAACCAAAATTTTAACTAGTGTTAAGTTAGTTTGATAATTCTCGAGTACTTTTTCAAATGGACGTAAGTAACATTGAGAGCCTCTCTTTGTTTACTTTCTCTTTCGTTTATTACGACGTCATTACAACACTTTGTACTAATTTTCCAGTACATATCGAAAGCCGACGGTTTTTACTACAATATTATGCAAAGAGTAGAGTAGTAAATGTTGAAATGGCCGAGTAATGAACAGAAGAGAAAGACCTCAAAGAGAATCTCTCATTGTTACTTACGTCCATTTGAATAAGTACTCGAGAATTATTGTAAGAAACCGGTCTACATCTGTTTGACGACTTGAAATAAAACTTGAAATAAAACAAATCGTCGCTGTTGTGCTATCTTATGACAAGCGCCATTTTGCACATTCCGAGAAAAACGATTTTTAAAGTTTGAGATTGAATATCTTGAAACTTATAAATGGTATAAATAATTCAAAGAAGACAAATGATGCTTCTATCTATGCTGCATTAATCTCTCAAATATTACGAGAATCGGTTAACTACATTGCGAGTTTTCTTGAAAAATGTAAACAAAAGTCGGTTTCACACGTGTCATAGGTGTGTATTGATGACAAAATTTGTATGGCGTGTCATAATCGTGCATGGAAAATTTTCCATAGAAAAAAAATCATCAATTATTAACTTTTATTCATATCTTTGGCTTCATTTGGTCTATAAACAATCGGTGAGATGCATTTTGAAGGAAATGAGTCAGGGAATCTAGAAAAAATAGTTATTTTTGGTTACAGTGTTGCCAAATATGCTATATTTCCAATTTAAAACTTAAATTGCTTTTTTCTCACAGTTCGTGCATTTTTGTTTCGAAGATGATTATGCCATTGTGTTTATCAGATAGTTTTACATATAAAAACATCTTATACATAAAGATAATTTGAGCCAACCCCCAGACACAGACATTTGAAGCAAAAAATTAGAATTTTCTCAGCACGTTTCTCGCTATATCTCAGTAACCAAGCAGAATGTCAAAATTCTGTGAACGCCACTTTGTAGAGATTTTTTAGACAAGTAATGTGGCATATCTAACTCAGTTTGCCCCAAAATGGCGTTTGTCATAAGATAGCACAACAGCGACGAAATATGATAAGTTGTTTCTTTTTACTTTTACTGTAAATTTTGACAAATGAACAGTACATTTGATTGAATTTATTAGAATGACAAAATAGGATGATTTGTATTGAACAAAAACCAAGATCTAAAAATTGCAATACAAACTAGTTGGACCCACTACCATTTGCCCGAAAGGTAGACTGAAAAATATTGGTCTTAAAGTTTTTGTTTAATTCATACACGGCACTCATGAAGTCATTTGATGGTAGCTGAAGCTGCAACTTTAGAAATTTTACTAAAATACTACAATTTCATGTTTGATTTTACCTATGCGGAAACTAAAGAGAATTTCCACAGATTTTAAATATTGATCTTTCTACCTAGAGTTAAAAACTAAAATGTTTTCTCAATCAGTAACATATTCACTTTCCAGACTGATTTCTGGAAACATAATTTCTTTTTGAAGTTATGACTAAAGCTGAATACTTTACAGGATACTTAACGACCTTGACTTATACTACTTTTTCAGAAATCATATTTTTATTAATTTTATAATGACGGGACATTATTTTGAGCATTTCGAGACAAATGAAAAATACAACCGTCGAACTGGGAACTTGCAACACTTCTGTTAATGTAAATTTAGCAACGGTAATAATAATTTTAACAATTTGGAGTCAAAAGTCTTAAAATTATGCAAAACATATGAAAGGTGTTGACCGAATAAAAATATTTAAAATCAAAAATTTTTTCTATCACGCATTCCTATTTGCTTTTCAATTCAATTTAGGCGCATACCTGAATAAAATTTTCAAACTGAGCTATTTAGTACTAAGTAGCGGAAAACTTTGACACTTTAGTCTTTCAATGATACTTTTAGTAATACAAATGTGGAGGTTACAATCCAATCGCTATTAATCGTTAAATAGTTAGTCTCAATATTAATTTTTTTTAGTTTTTAGAAGAGAATTTTCTCTTATTTTTAAAGAATACAAATGACCGGACGATATTTATATTTCGAAGTGCAGAAGAATCTTTTTAATTTTGATACTGAATAAAGGTCAGTTATGGTCTTCAAACGTAATACTCGGACTGAGGATGTTTGATGTAAGAGTTGGCTAAGATGTACAATTCGACTTCAGTACCAACGCCAATTTCAATCCATTCATTATCTATTTATAATTCCTACATGCATACCTACTTAATCCTTCCTTACTGTATAATGCATTACAGATTCTTCATAAAGTACCAAGCTCGTTCATGCATATGAACGCACAAATTGCTTTGAGCCACTTACCAAGCGACAGCAATAGCGCGGCGATAATCGCTACCGAAATATAAGCTGCCGTGTTTTACGAATTTAAAAACACTCGGTACGGTGCCTGCCGATATCAGAAACACCTCGGTTGCGGTGCCTGTCGATGTGAGATGCACCTCGGTTACGGTGCCTACCGAAGTCAGAAACACTCGGGTCGGTGCTTTGCCGAAGCAACGAGCACGGTGGTTAAATATCATGCGCTGGCACCGACACCGGTGCCTTGGTATCGGCGACCGGTGTCTGCTGTTGAGCACCGGTACGGCGTGCCAACTTCAATCCTCTTGGTGGCGTGTTTATTGGTAGAAGTGCCCACCGTGCAGCACCGTTCGGTGCTTTTGCCATGCCTGCCCTCCGGGCCTCGGTTAAAAAGGGCCTCGGTTAAAAAGTCGATTTTTACAGTGATTGCATAGCCTTTCTTTATATGACAAAGGCAAAAACAAAGCCTCTGTAGTCAGTCCCTTGCAAAACGAAACGCCGCAACGATCCGTGGAACAGAGATGGACATGCAGCTTATGGCCGGAGTTTGCGAGAGAAAGCAGCTGCTGGCGGAACACCGCTGAGTGAAATTTATTGGGGAACTTACGCCAACGAACCGGAGAACTTCAAGTTCATGAATGGAGAAGTGCTGTGCTTGCTTGACCTGGCTGAGATGATGAAAAATAAGGGGATCAAACATTTCATCAAACGAAAGAGATCGTCTGCTGTTTCCACTTAGCTGGATGAAGCGGATGTTGCGGAACAATCTCGCAGATTGTGCGATAAAGTCATGCTGCATTTTACATCCCAGTAAGTTTTTTCTCCATTTTAAATTAAAATAAAGTAAATTGATTCATATTCGATCAACATAATTGACCAGGAGTATCGAGGAGTCCATGATGAGTTTTTGGAGAAGTTGAAATATTTCATTTTCGCGGACGGTGCTGGAACATTTCGAGCCGAAGCTCTGTGTCCGATTTGCCAAGCTGATGGGAAGAGTTCGAAGCTTTCGTTTTCCATGGATAAAAGATAAAACTGGCACATATACAGTTTCACACGTCATAGCAACACCATGCATGATCAAATTCCAGAGAATTCGCTGCGTAAGCGACGCAGAACAGTCGAATCGAACAAAACTAACGAAACAGATGGTGTTATATATATATATATATATATATATATATATATATATATATATATATATATATATATATATATATATATATATATATATATATATATATATATATATATATATATATATATATATATATATATATATATATATATATATATATATATATATATATATATATATATATATATATATATATATATATATATATATATATATATATATATATATATATATATATATATATATATATATATATATATATATATATATATATATATATATATATATATATATATATATATATATATATATATATATATATATATATATATATATATATATATATATATATATATATATATATATATATATATATATATATATATATATATATATATATATATATATATATATATATATATATATATATATATATATATATATATATATATATATATATATATATATATATATATATATATATATATATATATATATATATATATATATATATATATATATATATATATATATATATATATATATATATATATATATATATATATATATATATATATATATATATATATATATATATATATATATATATATATATATATATATATATATATATATATATATATATATATATATATATATATATAAGATAACTCCTTGAGTTCTTCCGAGGTCTTTTTAAAAACGCTGCTCACAACTGACTGACTTTATTGTTCATGAATTGATTACTTGAAACCTATCAAAATAGCCCTAAACTCCTAACGCAGCACTTCCCAAAGTGCGCGTGGTTGCTAACGTCGTCGTCTCATGCTGAGTCGGCAGGCCGGTTGTCGTCATCCATGGTCTCGATAAATCTGCTAGCAATGAAGTTTGTTCCGTGCTTCGCGAGGCTGAATAATTTGGATTTCCCCTGGCGAATGACCTAAAAAGGTTAAAGCCACAAATAAACAAAAAAAATTGGATTTCGTCGTTAACTGCTTTCCCCCCAAGATTGGATCGTCTCGATGCAATTTCGTTGAGATTAATTTTCTCCGGATTGTTTGGTTGTTGCTGTTCCAGGTTGATGGTTACGTTGGTTTTGTTGAGTTTTGTTCTTTGCTTGTTCCAACTATAGACTGCTATACAGATGCCTAAAATGATACAAATGGAAGATAATCCCAACCTAGCAGATGTTTGGAGGGAATGTCGGTATTTGATAAATTGGAGTTGCTCTCGGTTTTTGAAGTGCAACTTCTTCAATTCCTGTAGGTCCATTTCTATTTCGAAATTGTCTTGTTCGATTTTGACTCCATCTATAGGTATCATTGTTGGCAATGCTTTCGTGGAGAATGTGTAGGTTCTAAAGTTTTTTGCGTCTAGAGATTGTGCAGTTCGAGAAGAAAATCAGTATTGTTCTGGAGAGCTTTCTGTTATTCTGCATACAATTAGATGACAGGGTGACTGACGTATTTTTGATAATAACGTAATTGTCGGTCAGTCGCATCATACTGGTCAAATTCCGGTAATTCGAAAAGGGGTATTTTCCCGGTAAACCGCGTATGATTTTGGTAAAACATTGGTCATCAGAGATGTCTTGCAGTTTGTTTTCGTCGCAAATTGTATCTTCTCCGATTTGCTGACAATCATCCGTAAGAAAATAGGTGAGACTTCTGTAAATAGCCGCTTGATGCCACGGTAGTTTAATGATTCGGCCATTGGTTGGAAGTGGTTCTAATGATAGATTGCTGAACGAGTACGGTAACACTTGCGGAATGCCGATGATGAAGTAGAGAATTGGTCCTTTCAAGATGGTTCGCACGTCGAGATAATCGTAGGCTTGGTCTGGGTGAAGAATGGTTATATTCTGCTCTTCTGATCTATCTAAAATGAATTTCAATTCTTCTGATTCTAAAAAGTTCTTTGATATTACATTAATTTTCGCAAGTTGTATTACTTCGAAGATTGAATCAAAATGTTTTTTGTATAAGTTCAATGTGGTATGAGATCTTGAATGTTTGTCTTATTGCCGTGAAGTTTTGATTTATAAAATTATTGATAATTAACGATTGCTTAGCTGCTATTAGCTGTTGTTTAATTATTTTTTGCTCGGTGTTAACAGAATTCTATAATTTTATTAATACTTTTTTCTAGGTGTTTGTTCAATGTTACTTGGATGTTGTTTTGTTTAACAAAATCTTGGTTAGTTTTTCTCAGCTCTTTAATATCGCTAGTGATTTCGATAAGGTCATTATCATCTAGATTTCCTGATACTGCTTTGATAGCTGTTCCTAACAGATTAAATGCTCCTCCCTTGTGTCTGATTAATTTACTTGGCAATAGTTTCTTGTATGATTTTTTTGCATCTATTAACTTTGATTTCAGCATATACGTCAGGTCTGTGTAGTCGGTAAAAACTCTAAGTCCTGCGAGTAATAGCTGTTGTCTAATAGTGGTTTGTACTTGTCAAGATCGATGACGTGGTAAACACGATGTCGTCCTGTTTTTATGAGAGTATTGCCTGCCTGTAGAGTCAATAGTCCGGGATTTCTCGTGAGGTCGTAAAGTTGTATGTTTTGTGAAGTCGTTGTCACAATAGTCAGGGTGATTAGGGTCATAAGGTGAGTCCACATTCTGTAATTTATTAAGAGAAAAGAATTTTGTGTGAACTCAAATCCGCCGAATATTTTCTTTATGTAGCTCTCGGCCAGAGTGGTCCTCAAAGGGTTTTCCCTTATCTTGGACTACTGTGACTGGGAGAAATCGCTCCCGTCCCTTATTTCTCACACCTTGTACTTTATTGTACACGGTTGCATCCTCTGGTAGGTAGGGTGCTAGGTCAGTAGGCCGAAAGCCGGTAGGCCGAATGTCGTTTGGCCGAATGCCGTTAGGCCGAATGGGTCATTAGGCCGAATGGGTCATTAGGCCGAATGGGTCATTAGGCCGAATGGGTCATTAGGCCGAATGGACCAAAGAGAATGATAAATATGTATTGCGGTTGTAACTGAAAACTTTCAATGAATGGTGACTTTTTACGATTTTTAAAAACTTACAATAATAATGTTTAGAATATTTAACACCTTTCTCGTTGCTGTAATGGAACAAATAAATGAAAGCGACGCCTAATGTGGCTACGCCACATCGCTTTATGTCAAGTGCTGTCCGACATCGCTCCGCTCCGTCGGACTTAAACTAAAAAAAGCCCCTATGTTTGAGTAATCCGGGCAAACGAGTGGATCACAGGTTTGCTTGCGAGAGGCCGCCGCTTCCGACGGCAGTTCGGCGGCCACCTCGTCCGGCGGATCCTCAGCGGCTTTACGTCGCTTTGGATCCTTGTCCTCGGTTATGCGGCTAGGCCGCATGCGCTAGAGCAGTGTAACAACCGAAAAATAGTTATGGCTAGTGGTTATATTAAGTTAAACTGATTTTTTTATTTTAATTTTCTTTTATTATCTATGCTTTTTATAAATGGGAATTTATTTTGAAATATCAATCATTGGCAATATACTTTGGGTTTGATTTTCTGGTGAACGGTACATTCTGAGAAATTGTTTCCGGATATTGATATTATAATCAGAATGGTTTTGTTTGGTAATTGTATTTTCTGGGGAAAACTCTTCGACATTATATTTTCTAGGGAATGTTTAGCTAAAACTTATAGAACCACTTTGGACTCCAGCTGATTACAGTTAACATCGTATATTTTATTTTGGGAATGATTGCTACAAAAGCACTAATATATTCATTAATTGCATAGGTATTAAAATTTTTACCGACTTTGCGGAGTCGTTCATTCTTCTGAGCGTATTCATTCCTCTGTGCGGTTCTTCCTCCAACAAGGAACACATTCACCCACACACTACCAGCTTTCTGTCCAAACGAAGTTCGTCAATTGTCTTCCATGTTCCCACATGCGGTGCTCCAACAAGTTTTGACTGACTATGCCACGTTTCGACCTGGTTTGTTGTTCTTGATAATTCAATACATTGGAATGTACAGATCAAAAAGACGGAGGGTATATAGGAAGACAGCGCTGCGGAGACTAACTAGCTAACGATCAGAGGTTAATCGAGACTACCAACTCACAAAGAAGTACTCCAAATTCCATGGTATACTAGATCTTTTGAAGTAAAGAAGAAAGAACGGTCCCTTCAGTTTTTGCGACCTTGACAAATAAATTTGATGATCGAATTTCCCATCTGGCTCGTAAAACTGGTAGCAATTGTTTATTGTTCGTTGCTAAGTTCGTTTCAAGGATCGTTGCTACATGCATCTGTTATTTTTCACGAGCAAAAATGTGTAAAGATTTTTAAATCATGCAACTCCACCGAGAATGGGAGAAAGTAGCTCGTTAAATGGACTAGGAAAATCGTCAAAAGATTGGTGAAGCGTGAGGGAATTAAGTACTCAAAGGGAGGTTCCACTTGTACTCGTAAAGAAATTTTATGACGAGATGTTTTGAGGCGCTTGCTAACATTAAAACTGATAGCGAATATGCGTCATTGTGCCAGAGAGACCTTATGACGCACTAGGGGTACGTTGTAAACATCGGAAACAATTTGGGTTGAAACTTTAATTTTTCGGACGTTATGACATACACTCAATTTTTGATCTTATGACATACGGCTTGTGTATCTTAATGTTCCGGATGATACATGCAATGCTAATGAATACGTATTGGTATCCGCAATCAGCAAATTTAAAAAAAAACCTTTCTAAATAAAATACATATAAATAAACCCATCACAACCGATGTTAAGGAATATACAGCACTCTCCAAAGAAAAGCCAAGCACCTTCGATTATCAACGCGTTTTCTGTTTGACATTTCGTGGGACCCTCTAGTACAACATGACTTTTTAGCCATGGGAAACTCGTGAACCCGTCATCTCAATTAGTCTCTGAAACGATGCTTTAAATCAAATGACATTCAGCGCAATGGTACATACGGCCTAATGAGCCATTCGGTCCTGCTGCCTCATTCGGCCTAACGACCCATTCGGCCTAATGACCCATTCGGCTTAATGGCCCAGTCGGCCGAATGGCGTTTGGCCTAATGACCCATTCGGCCTAATAACATTCGGCTTTATGACCCATTCGGCCTAATGGCGTTCGGCCTTGCAGCATTCGGCCTAACGGCTTTCGGCCTAATGGCCCGACACCCTAGGTAGGATTGGTGGATCCTCTCTCGCCCTATTATGGTAGCCTAAATTTTTCGTTTTGTTTTCTTTTCCAACATTTTGTGAATATCCAAAGGCCTTTTCTCTCCATCCTGTATTCCGCAAAAGATTTCTCTTGGCTTTAATTTCGTTGCGGAATGCACAGTGTTGTTATACGACGTGCATGCAATTCTGAAAATTTCTTTATCGGTTAGGTCAGGATATTCCGGTTTAATGCATCGGAAAATTTCACCCAAGGTTGAGTGAAACCTTTCGACTGTTCCATTACTAGAACTGTGGTTTGGAGGGGTGAAATGAATTTGGATATTTAAATTTTCGAAAAGCGATATGACCTCGATGGATTTCATCGAAGGTTCATTATCTGAGATCATTAAAGTTGGGGTACCATAAATGGAAAAATATTTCGTTAGTCCGCTCCTCACGTCGTTGATGTTGCGAGATTTGATAGGTACGATTGCAGCGAATCGCGAAAATTTGTCTATGAATGAAAGAAATATGATAGGCTGTTTAATGAAAATGTCTAAATGTACTATTTCTAGGGGCTTTTTCGGATTTGGTGTTGATCCTAATTTTATGTTGTATGGATGACGTTCATACTTGTTTTTGTTGCAGATACAACAGAGCATAACAAATTGTCGAATCTTACATTTCATCGAAGGGAAAAAATGACGGCTAGCAATTTGTTTGTTATTTTCCCAGATGCCTCGGTGGCTACTAGAATGTGTCTGTTCGATAATTAGGTTTTGGTCTTCTGCTGTTTGAAGATCGATTAAACATTTTTGGGAGAAGAATAACTTGAACGGTTTGCCTCGGCTGAAGTAATTTTTGTAAACTATTTGAATTGTTTGCATCAAGTTTTCGGGACAAAAGATACAGTTAGATCTTTTTAGATCCATTTTTTCTTTAAACATTTTGATGAGGTATGGAACTCCGAATGTGATTTTCGTAATAGTTCTTCTGAACATTCGAGGGAATATTTCCTCGTATTTCTCATCTTCGTTATCGCCAATTTTCAGAATAATTTGATTGCTGAAACTACTGAGGGGTAATTCGGTGCAAGGTATGTAAGCTGAATCATCTGTGTCAGCGGAATGTACCGTTGTATCGTCCGAAGAAACGTCGTGTTGTGAATCAGATGATGAGGTATCAGTTTCAGCGTCGTTAGCGTTCAGTTCTTCTCGTACTCTCGAGAGACTGTCGGCTACAATATTTTGTTTTCCTGGTCTGTATTTGATTTCAAAATCAAATTCGCCCAGGGAAAGACCCCAATGAACTAGTCGGTTATTGGTATCTTTGAAATTCAAGCCAAAAGTTAGCGGTTTATGGTCAGTGTAGAGAACAAACTTTCGGCTATAGAGGTATAGTCGAAAATATTTACTTGCCCAAACGACTGCGAGAAGTTCTTTCTCAATTGCGGAGTATTTCTCTTCCGACTTATTAAGTGTTCTCGAAGCAAAAGCTATAGGCTTGTCGCTTCCTACGGGCCCTTGAGAGAGGACTGCTCCAATGGCGAAATTTGAAAATACGATGATGTCATCCATGTACACAAGACATATGACACCGATGTGTTCTCTTAGCACGTTGTCCATGACACGTTGGAATGTCGATGGAGCATTTTTGAAGCCGAAAGGCATTCTCAAAAATTAATAGTGTCCGTTCTCGACACTAAAAGCAGTTTTTTCTACATCACGTTCGTCTACCTCTATCTGGTGGAAAGCCGATGCGAGGTCGAGCGTGGTGAAGTACATACATCTACCCAATTTGTCCAATATATCTGTAATGTTTGGAATAGGGTAGCGATCATCGGTAGTTTTATCATTCAACTTTCGATAATCGATTACAATACGCCATTTCTTCTGCCCGGAAGCGTCCAATTTTTTTGGCACTATCCAGACAGGTGACGTCTATGGGCTGCTCGACGGCCGTATAATGCCTTGGTCAAGCATTTTTGAAATCTGACGCTGAACCTCCGCTCTGTGGCAGAATGGATAGCGATAGGATTTCGTATGTCGTCATAACAAGGCACGTCGTCCCTTGTTATGATTTGTGTTTTATTGCATTGCATGCATTGCAGTTGCTGACCTTCCACAAAGAAAACGTTTTCGTAATCAGCAATAAGTTTTAACAGGCTATTTTTTCCTCGTGGTTGAGGTGATCTAGCCTCAGCTGATCGAAGATGGGCCTTCTACAATTATCCTCAGCAGTTGGCCTGTCTGTAAAAAAAATTATTTAATTCTATATCCAACGATCCCTTCATCGTGAATTTTTCAGGGGTGTCACTCAAGTTGGATATAACGAAAAATGCTCTATCATCAGTGGCATAGTACAGTCCGGAGTTGATAATGATTGCATCACTGATTTTCACATCATTCTCTAAAAAGAAATCTCCTTCAGTGGAGTTCACGGGAAGATTAATTGTTTTGCTCTCGCGAGCATTGAGCGTTATATGGGCTGTGTTCGGGTATTTTCGATGCATTTTGATTGTCTCGCTTGGCAGTTTAAGTTCGTTAGAGGTAGTCAGAATACCGGCCTTTAGTTTTTGTAGCCAATCCATCGAAAAAGTCATGAAATTCGAAGACGTAAAATCTTAATTTTTCGGTTTGTGGAAACGGACTAAATTCGACGTACTGATTTAAACAGTGTGAACCACTAATATTAAGGACCTTGATGGGTTCCGTAAAACGACACCTTTCGAGGTTGACGTGTCGCGGGCTAGTATAATTTTTATTAGCGCCAGTGTCAATGAGAAATTTTAATGAACCTTTTGATGTTTGTATCGTAATGTAAGGAATGAAATTCTCTAGGTCGTCGGATGGTGACCTTGAGCCATCAGAAAATTTAAATCGTCTCCCTCTTCATTATTATTAGTGTTGTCGTTTTGTGTTTGAGAAGTTTGCCCTGCATATTCGTCTGCGGGTAGTGAATTGTCAGGTTGCTGATATGAGTTCGGCATTTCATATTGTGCATGAGGGTCATATCAAATTCGTCATAAAAATACTCATAGGGTTCGTTGTCGACTTGTAGCTGGTAATGTGGACCAGGATTGGCTCTTGTCGGGTGTGGACGGTTCATATAATTAAGGGAAAATATACTTTTGCATATAAAATATTTAAAATAATCCATAAAGAATTGTAAAACGATCCATAAAAATGTTGTTCATGTTCCATAAAACAAAACTGGAAACCCATAAAACAGTGTGAATGATCCATAAAAATGGGAGATATGATCCGTAGTAGTAGTAATAAAAGAGCAATTAAAATCAACCAATGCCCCATAAAGGTATTGGAAATGTTCCATAAAATGTTACATTTTGCGCCATAAATTAACTGACATTGATCCATATAATATTAACAATGCACATTAAAACACGTCGATATGTTCTATAATATCGACAAAAATGTTCCACGGTATTACAAAATGGAGCAATAAAATGTTAGAAAAAGTTCCATAAATTTGATGAAAATGTTTGCTAAATAATTTTTCTTGGTCCATAGAAATGTAGAAATGAACATTAGAAATGTTATGTTATATGTTATATGAATTAATATATATCGAACGTTAAATTATGGTTCATAGATATTTACAAAACGATCGATAAGAAGAAAAACTGTAAAACGATCCATTAATAGCTGGAATTGTAAGCGAACCTGTGATCCTCTCGTTTGCCCGGTTTACTTAAACATAGGGGCTATAGCAAGTTAAA
The DNA here is from genome assembly GCF_030247195.1 of Topomyia yanbarensis. NCBI lineage: Eukaryota > Metazoa > Arthropoda > Insecta > Diptera > Culicidae > Topomyia > Topomyia yanbarensis. The sequence goes on along the minus strand of NC_080671.1, from coordinate 295,081,332 downwards.
AGCCGACTGAGCGGTAGCGAAGTCGGACAGTGCACTAGAAAGCGATGTGGCGTAGCCACATTAGTCAGTGTTCGTGTATAAAGTGTCCGCTTTCGCTTCAAATAGTTGGTATTTGCGATTCATACCTGCCTGTATCAGTGGTCTAATAACTCTCAGCGCGCTAATGTCATAGATACCCTGCCCTTTAAAGAGTTGCCACAATGTATTCAATTTAGCGAAGATCAGTTACCTGACTAGTGGGATACGGAAGCTTAAGTTTTCTAACTATAATGTATTATTATTATACATTATTATTATTATTATTGAGAGGGAAAAACCCGCGGGAGTGGATTTTCAAAAGCTCCTTCTCCCGTAGGCACAAAACCTCTATCTTTTAGGTATCAACAGTTAACAAACAAACCAAATGATACAATGACTAACACTAAACACTGCTTAAAATAAACACTTCTTAAACTCTATCTTACATAGGTAAAGTATTAACATTAACATAAAAAAATGGCTAACACTATAAGGTTTGTGAAAGGGTGCGCGAAAACAATTTTTTTTACAGAAGTGCGAGACAAATTGAAGTCAAAGACATTGTAACATTGATTGAGCACTCTACACATGCTACTGACGGGTTCATTTTTGCCATAATTAGTACGAGACACTGGAAGACGGACAAAAGAGTAGGAACGAAGGTTTCGGAGGCGAATATCAATGTCGAGAAGACGGAGTAAATCAGGGCAGTCAATGCGAGACAATAACAGATCACAGACAAAGGACGCTTTGGCCACATTGCGGCGCAAAGACAGTGTTTCAAGACCAATGAGGTTGCAACGATCTTCGTATCTGGGCAGATTGTAGGGATCGCTCCAAGGCAGGTGGCGCAGCGCAAAACGCACAAATTTACGCTGAATACTCTCGATGCGTTGAATGCTGTTCTTGTAGAAAGGAGCCCAAACAACGGCGGCGTATTCCAGTGTGGAACGAACGAGCGAGCAGTACAACGTTTTTAAGCACTGTACGTTAATGAAATGCTTAGTAACCCTAAAAATAAATCCTAGATTACGCGAAGCCTTAGACGAGATAAAAGCAATGTGATCCTTAAATGTAAGCTTTGAATCCCAAAGAACCCCTAAATCTTTCACTGTAGTTTCTCTTTTTAATTTGTTTTGCAAGATAGTGTAGTCGAGTGTTACGATGGAGCGATTTCGTGCAAACGTAATCACAGAACACTTCGAGGCATTCAAAACCATCCTGTTAGTCATGCACCAATTAGCGAAAATGTCTAACTGAGATTGTAAAAACAAAGCATCAGAGTAACTTTTAACTATATGGAATAACTTATAATCATCGGCATAAGACACCTTGAAGCAATTAATCAATGAATCCAGATCGTTTATGTATAGAAGGAAAATATATGGACCGATATGGCTGCCTTGAGGTCCGCTGGACGTTACGTCGAAGGATGAGAATAAATGATTCCCGATTTTAACAGACATTTTACAACCTGTCAAGTAAGATCGAAGCCATTCCAAAAAACTGCCGCAGAAACCGAGACGTTCCAGTTTCGCAATCGTAATTTGATGGTTGATTTTATCGAAGGCGGCCGACAGATCGGTGTATATTGCATCAACCTGAAATCGATCCTGTAGCGAGCGAGCGATAAATGAGGTGTAGGCTAAATAAATTAGTGCAAGTAGATCTCCTGGGAATGAAACCGTGTTGAGTTTCTGAGATGTAGCTAGAACAACAATGTGTCAAAAACTCGAGAACAATGAGCTCCAATAATTTCGATAGTGTACATAAAGATGCGATTCCTCGGTAATTGGGAACTTCGCTTTTGGATCCTTTTTCATAAACCGGAAAAACGTAAGATGATTTCCAGATGGTAGGAAACACTCCGGAACTTAACGACATATTGAAAACGACGGACAGAGGTAGGCAAAGCGACGACGAGCATTTTTTAATGATAGATGATGGGATTCCGTCAGGTCCAGGAGTGTTAGAACACTTTAGTTTTGCGCAAGCTTTTTGTACAATATCGGAAGATATTGTGAAATGAGGTCCAATACCTGCGGGGAATGTTGTCGGCTGCTGCGGAGACTTGTTGATTATTAAGAGTATCATTGGTAAAAACACTGCTGAATTGTTGGCGAAATAACTCACAGATGTCCGGCAATGAAGTCGCTTCTAAATCACCCAGCGACATAGAAGTGGGTAAACCTGATTCACGCCTCTGTTCATTAACGTAATTCCAAAACTTTTTTGGATTGTTACGAAGGTGGCTCTGAATACGATGAAGGTAGGAATTGAAGAGAGACTTATTAAGTCTCTTGTAACAATGATTTAAGAAGATATAATGATTCTTTAGCATATCGGTTCGGTATTTCGAAAACTTTTTTAGAGCTGATCTTTTGGCCGATTTAAACTTTTTTAGTGTACGATTCAACCATGGAGGATATTTACAGCCATGACTGAGTTTTTTAGGAGTAAACTGGTCGATAGCATAAATCAGTACGTTCGAAACAATTTCAGCCGCTGCGTTTGCATCAGATTGTGGCAAGATTTCATTCCAATTGATACGAGACAAGAAATGGTGCATTCCTCGAAAATCTGTCTTGCGATAGACATATGTCAGTTTCTCAGTGGTATCTTCGAATGTACAAGGTACACATTTTCGGAGAAAACAATGAAGAGCAGGGTGGTGTTGGCATAGGAGAGGAGCTGGAGCACGACAAACGGCAAAGTGATCGGAGAGCTCCTGGCTTCCAAAGCAAAGATCCAAAATACGGCTGTTGTCATTAGTGACGTCACAAACTTGAACTAGCCCCGCGGTGCTGTAACCGTCGAGTAGCTGAGTGATACACGTGTTAGTTGATGAGTGTGATGAGTCTGGGTACAGAAATGATGTATTATTGCGAACCCAATTAATGCCGCTAAAGTTGAAGTCTCCTATAATTAATATTCTGTCATTCAAGGTCATCTGGGCAGTGATCCATGTCAGCGAATTCAAATGTTGGTCAATGAGAGAAATATCATTCACACGATCAGGAGGAATATAGATAACACATATGTACAATAAGAAGCTGCTGAGAGTGAGCGAGACCCACAGCTGCTCCACGCCAGAACAACTGGAGGGTGATAACAAGCGGATTTTAAATTTCGAGCGAGCACCCAAGAGAACTCCTCCTCCAGATCGTTTATTACTGTTAGAAATCGAACGATCCTGGCGTAAAACGGAGTACGATTCTGGAAATAATTGTTTTGAAATTGTGTTACTGTTGAGCCAGCTTTCCGTAAAAATGTATATGTCGTAGGTCGCTGCGGAACAGGCAAGGGCGTAATCAGTAATGCGGGTATTGACGCCACCGACTGGTAGAAAACCAATAACTCGTGGCTTAAACTAGTGTTGATCTGTTGGTTTGACGTAGCTGAGCCTGAGATGGTGTTAGCGCAAGTCGATGAAACTGAGGTGGTGGTTGTTGAGTTGGTGTTCGTACTACAGGCGCTGGTTGTGAATACAGCTGGGTGAGGGGGAGCGGGGGATTCCAACGCCGGGCACGTTGGGAAATGTTCGGTGGGGCTGTTGATGGAATGTCCGGCGTGCTCGTAACTCTTTTGAATGAATTCGACTTGCGGTCTAAAAAAGGAGTGATAGAAACTCCCTCGGGCCAGAAACCTGCTGAAATTATTTTTGCTACTAAGCTCTCTGGGACGTTCAATTTAAAAGACAGGAATGAGAGAGGTCGTCTCTCTATGTCTTGGAGGGCTAGTTTATGGCATCGAATTAGATTGGGATTACAGTTGGCTCGATCAGCCACATAGCGGATGATATTGGATTCAGATTCGTGGGGTAGGAATTTAGTAACATAGAACCATTTTTCATTAGGAACGGGGTGTGCTACAGCAAGAGTATGCCTCGCTACGGGGTGAGCGGGTAGTATGCAACTGGTCGTAAATATATTGGGAGGGTGAACAACGGTATTTGAAAGTACTGATCCTGGCGTTGTTACTGTTAGCAACAGTGATGGGAGCTTTGTGGGGAACCAGAGGGGTATGTATGTTTGCTACTTGAGGACAACTCATAACATTTTGAGACTGATGCATAATCCTAGGACATACAATTACACTATCGATGGTATGTGGCTGGGTTCTATGTGAGCTGAACGTAGTAGATAGTGCAGCAGGTGGTTGATGTTGATGCAGGTTGTTAAATACATGAGGCTCGTAGTAGCTGGTAGATACTGACTGATTTGAAGAGACGATGTGATTCGATTGGTCGGCTAGTTGTGCGATATTAGAATCGTAGAAATTGTTGGCAGCAATAGCAGGAGTCATAGATGACAATTTGGCAGGAAAGTTACCAGCGGCGGCAGCAGCAGTGGGAGTAGTAGCGGGAATAGTGGCGGTAGCAGGCGTATGTGCGGCATTAGCAAAACAGGTGTGCTCAGAATTAGAAGCAATATAAACATTTGAAGTTGGTTGTGTGTGCGGTGTGGTAGCGGTGGTGGTAAAACCTCGGGCAGACGAGGCGGTGGTGGCAGCGCTTTGATTGAAAGTTGTGTTGTCGATAGCAGCAGGGACAGCAGAATGCAAATTATCGACGAGCATGACTCCTTCGCGGGCAACAGTTTTATCGAATACGCTAGCAGCAAAATTTGTTGACTCGTTGGTGGCGGGTAGGTCAGATGTTGTAATCAGATGGCAGCTACTAGTAACACCTGGAAGTACGGGAACTATAGTATTTGTAAGAACTGCACTGGTTACAGGAACTTCAGCTTTCGCAATCTTATCAGGTGGAGGCAGAGAAGGTCTGGAAGTGCTGCTGGTGCGAGGCCGCTTATTATTGTTGTTTTCGGCGAAGATCGAGTCGAACATATTGCTCAAGTTGAGTTGAAACTCGTCGAGACGGTCCTTGAAGGGTCCTCCGCTTTCGTTGATTACACGGGTGCTTGGCTGGGGCTGCGAGCAACTTGGATGCGAAGAGTTATGCGGGTACATCTTGTAAAAGTTTTGCAGTGTATCCATCACACCGCCGACAAGAGTAAGCGTTGACGAAGTGCGTTGTAAGATCAGGTTTATTGTTTCAGTAGGTGGCTTCGAACGTTTATCCAATATGCGGCATTTGGGACAAAGCCAGCAGATACCGGGGCACTCGCGGAGAGATTTGATCACAATGTTATTAAGATTTACGCACTTGTGGGGAAACCAATTAGCACAAAATTCGCAACTAATCTTTTGACTACGTGAGCCGGCAGAACCCGAACAAGAGTCAGCATCGCACTTGTTGTTTTTCGTCATGATCACAGCATGACATGTATGTATGCATTGTTTGTTGTAGTTTGGAATTTCAACCAAATGTAATATGCTTTATTATTAGTTCGAATAGCATGAATTCATTAAATTTAATTTTATTGATGCATAAGCACATATTAATGGATCGTTTTACATTTTCCTTTCTTATGGATCGTTTTATAAATATCCATGAACCATAATTTAACGTTCGATATATGAATCAATACATAGCATTTCTAATGTTCATTTTTACATCTTCTATGGACCATGAAAAATTATTTAGCAAACATTTTTATCAAATTTATGGAACTTTTGACGTAAGACTACGTGTTTGTTTTAGATATGGGGGTGCACTCTGCAAATTCTACAAAAATGGTATGTAACGAAAAGTGGTCCAATTTTAAACGCATATAATTCAGCCATCTCACGATAAATTTTCAAATTTTTTGCGCAAATCGCCCCGAAATACTTCTAAGAATAGATTCCAATAGATAAACCCAAAGATTTTTGATATCATAGCATTGAAAAATTAAATAATGTACAACCTTGTCAAAATATCGCGCATTAACACACAGAAGATAGCGCTTCCCAAGCCCTGTACGACGGATTGGTGTACCTAGTGCGCAACGCTTCTATGAATGACGTCATCATCGACTATTTAAAGAACGGACTTGGCCAGACACGCTCAGTTCCCTGTTGAACGGCTGGCGAAGCAGATCGCTGCGCTGTGTTTTTTACAGCCAGTGTAGCTGAGCTAGAAGTCCGTTACACTGGCTGTGGAGGAACGCTACCCTGTGTCGTCCAACAGGCGACCGCTCCAACTGCTTCCTAAATGCCGCTGTAATATAGCACATGTATTTGCTATTTGCGCGTGAAAATAAGTAATATAGTGGTAGTAATAAGCTTCCCATTTTGGTTTAAACGCAAGGACAGTTTTTAAAACAGGATTTGATTCATTAGTTTAGCTCATCTAAGCAATTTTATCAATTCTGTAATTTAAAAGGAATTTTACGGAACTTGGTGAATTTGGCCCCACTTGCAACTGGTATAATCAACCTGCACAAAGTGTTGCATAACGCAGGGCTGTTTTTTGGAACAAAATGTGTTATCATTCAGCCCTTCGCTATGCAAAATCACGATATTATGACCGATGGGCTAAGCGCGGCCGTTCCTTTCAATCGGGAAAGGCCGCGTGGAATTTTAGTGAAATGCGCTGATAGTGTCTTGGTGGTAATAGTTGTCTCTTTCGCTCTACCCATCATCATCAGCGTTGACTCATTTTGCATTGTACCCTTGGGTTCAATGTTTGGGGCGAATGTGTTGATAGGTAGGGGAACTGGCGGTAAAATGAACAGTGTTGTTGTTGTTGTTGTTCATTGAACACGTTAAGCAAAGTCATTATTTTCTAACTAATAAGTGAATGAGTACAATCACCTTATGTTTCTTGTTAGACATGTTTTGTACATATCTGGTAAAAATACTTCGTCATAAACACATTTATTCAAACATGATTCTTGATTTCTAAACATGTCCAAAAATGAGACATGTTTATAGCGAGTGGTTAAAATGAACATGTGGCGGTGGTAAAATGAACAGTTTCTGGTGACCTGCAAAATGTCCTGTATGTATGCAATGCGCAGCGTTGGAAAGCATTTTCCGATCAATGCTAATATCCCAACAAATCATGAGCTTTGCATACACATAGGGCATTTTGCAGGCAAAAAAATGGCACGGAAGAATTGAATTTTCATAACGTAATATTAACCATTTTACAATCCTGTGGCATCGAAACACATCTACAAACTTGGGGTTATCCATGGGTGTTTGAACTTTTAGGATCTGTTTGAGAGCTAGAAAGCTTGTTCTATACATGAGATGTGATTATATTGTCTAAAATTTGATTTTTCTTCACCGGTTCGGGTGTTTTTTCCCACACACACTGTACTAAGAAAATAAATATTTTACATTAAGTAGTATAGTCCTACGTCTACAGTTCGTGCAACCCCATAGGGCTGCCCCTTGTAGTTTTTCTAACATTCTATTGCTCCATTTTGTAATACCGTGGAACATTTTTGTCGATATTATGGAACATATCGACGTGTTTTAACGCACATTGTTAAAATTCTAGGGATCAATGTCAGTTAATTTATGGCGCAAAATGTAGCATTTTATGGAACATTTTCAATATTTTTATGGGACATTGGTTGATTTTAATTGCTCTTTTATTACTATTTTAGTGCTCTTTTGCGACAATTTTATGGTTCAATTTTACATAATCTATGGATCAAATCACCCTTTTTTATGGATCATTCACACTGTTTTATGGGTTTTCAGTTTTGTTTTATGAAACATAAACAACTTTTTTATGGATCGTTTTTCATTTTTTATGGATCATTTTTGTTGTTTTAGCGGCGCGCTCCTGATGGAGGGATCGACTTCCATAGGGATTGGTTTGGGAAATTGTTAGTTGTACTGGGATTGTCTAAATTGTAAGGATTGACCTTGTCGGAAAGGTGGAGGAGGTCGGAATTGTTGGATAGGTGGAGATGGCCTGTATTGTTGAGCGTTTTGATGGGGGTGATACTGTGAAAACATCTGAGGAGGTCGAAATTGTTGGAAAGTTGGAGGTAGTCGAGGTTGTAGGAAGCCTGGAGGAGGTCGCACAGGAATTTTTGGCAGGTAAGTAGGTTTTGGGGGAAGGATAGGAGTAAAAATGTGTGTTTTGTGTGGTTTCTCCCGTGATTATAATTATTTTCTTAGAGACACAGTCTCAAAGCATCTTTAAGAGTGCTAGGCGACTGCGCTCTAATTATAGGTCCTAATGGATCTTTCAGCCCTCCTAGGAAGACTTTAAGTCCCATTTCTTGGAAGAGTTTGACTTTTGCTAATTTTACTTGCTCGTTAATGTTTTTGAGGTACAGTAAATTAACGAGTAGTGAAATTGTATGTCAAATTTTTCCATAGAACTCTTCTATGGTAGAATTCTGTTCTAATTTAAATAAGTCCCTACTTAAACAAACCTCGTCACGACGGTCGCTGTAATGTGTTAAAAGGTTGTTTTTTATTTCGGACCAATTGAGATTTGTACCGTATAGTATTTGAACTTCAAATTTTCAACAGTTTGTTTTGAACTTGAAGGAGGAAAAATTCTCAAATCATGCCCTACTATGTTCAATTCGCAGTTGTTCGTTTCCATTATTCATTCAAACAGCCGACCTGCTCAATCATTTTCCATTCATTTTCAATTTCATTGACCCTGTGAATATCTCTTTACTGTGGTATTGACTTAATTTTTCAAGCAAAACTACTCTGAACATAGTTCTTACTGTCCATGTAAGCTTGAAAACGCAAAACATGACGACATTTAACCTAAACTGGTCCCTACAGAGCAGATGACAGCTTTGGTTGGTGAATGAAAAAGCATCAATTTGAAATGAAGACGTACGATTCAGTTATGAAAATTCCGCCAACTTGAAAGTGAATGATTGAGGGAGGCTTTGAATGTGAATCATGGTTGGGTTTGATTGAACTGAAAGTTGGCATTTGAAAATGAAAATTTGCACCACTGATTTGAAGGGATTTTAGAATCCCTTCTACACCTGAAACGCGTTCATCGTGTCGCATTTCTATTAATTGTGCCTGTGTGGCGTTTGTGTCTGCCTGTGCGGCGCCTACAGCTTCAGCCGCCCCGATGGCTTCTACCTGCATATGAGCGATTTGCTCATTTTTATCTGCGAGCATACGCTGTAGCTCTGCGATTTGGTGTTCCATTTCCAAACGCTAATCACTTGTCACTTTACACTTGTGTTTAGTTACTACTGTTAGGCTAATTTGGTTAACGTTTTTTGCCTTTCTCATATAGAAAGGTTATGCAATCACTCTGAAAAACGTCAACCTAATCCCGGCCCGGAGGGCCGAGTGTCATATCCCATTCGACTCAGTTCTTCGAGATCGGAAAAAGTCTGTATGTGTGTGTGTATGTATGTATGTGTGTATGTATGTGCGTATGTGTCAAATAATGTCACTCATTTTTCTCAGAGATGGCTGGACCGATTTGCCCAAACATAGTCTCAAATGAAAGGTGCAACCTTCCCATCGGCTGCTATTGAATTTTGGATCGATCGGAATTCTGGTTCCGGAATTACGGGTCTCAGAGTGCGGCCACACAGAAATTTCTCATATAAACTATAGGAAAAATTAAAAATAGAATTTTTATTTTTGATGCTAAATGTGTTCAAGGTGCATGAAACGTCGAGATTTGATGCAAACTCGAAAAAAAAATTTGACTACGATTCACTTTTTTGGATTTTGGCACATTTTTGCCTTTCTCATATGGCCTGCGTTAAGCCAAACCGAGCTAAGCGCCATAATTTTTTTCGTGTATTTTTCGTACCAAAATTAATTTTTCGATAACTTATCATTTACATAGAAAGTTAAAGAACACTGGCTTGCTTTCGTTTGCTATTTGGGTTCCCAAAACATAACAGATATTAGAGTTCCTGGTGCTACATTGGATGCTGGAGCGATTTTAGATAAAGTACCTCAAAATGGCGCTTGGTCCTCTTTGGCTTAACACAGGCCATATAGAAAGGTTATGCAATCACTCTGAAAAACGTCAACCTAATCCCGGCCCGGAGGGCCGAGTGTCATATCCCATTCGACTCAGTTCGTCGAGATCGGAAAAAGTCTGTATGTGTGTGTGTATGTATGTATGTGTGTGTATGTATGTATGTGCGTATGTGTCAAATAATGTCACTCATTTTTCTCAGAGATGGCTGGACCGATTTGCCCAAACTTAGTCTCAAATGAAAGGTGCAACCTTCCCATCGGCTGCTATTGAATTTTGGATCGATCGGAATTCTGGTTCCGGAATTACGGGTTTCAGAGTGCGGCCACACAGAAATTTCTTATATAAACTATAGGAAAAATTAAAAATAGAATTTTTATTTTTGATGCTAAATGTGTTCAAGGTGCATGAAACGTCGAGATTTGATGCAAACTCGAAAAAAAAAATTGACTACGATTCACTTTTTTGGATTTTGGCACATTTTTGCCTTTCTCATATAGAAAGGTTATGCAATCACTCTGAAAAACGTCAACCTAATCCCGGCCCGGAGGGCCGAGTGTCATATCCTATTCGACTCAGTTCGTCGAGATCGGAAAAAGTCTGTATGTGTGTGTGTATGTATGTATTATGTGTGTGTATGTGTGTGTGTATGTATGTGCGTATGTGTCAAATAATGTCACTCATTTTTCTCAGAGATGGCTGGACCGATTTGCCCAAACTTAGTCTCAAATGAAAGGTGCAACCTTCCCATCGGCTGCTATTGAATTTTGGATCGATCGGAATTCTGGTTCCGGAATTACGGGTTTCAGAGTGCGGCCACACAGAAATTTCTTATATAAACTATAGGAAAAATTAAAAATAGAATTTTTATTTTTGATGCTAAATGTGTTCAAGGTGCATGAAACGTCGAGATTTGATGCAAACTCGAAAAAAAATTTTGACTACGATTCACT
>NC_080671.1:295045532-295063032 GCF_030247195.1 Topomyia yanbarensis | reverse complement strand
TCCCAGCAGAACTTTTTGTTTTCTAATTTCAAACACTTTTGTTTCGTACTGCACACAACGGAAAATTTTAAAACAGAACTTACCGTCCCAGCAGCAGTTGAAGCGGGTGTTCTTTTTCGATTCAAATTCAAGCCATGTCTTAAGCGTTACTGGACTTAAAATTGTTTTCCCAGTTTAACCAGTCAGAATATCTGTCCTACCCTATGTATTTAAAACACAGTTCTAATTGCGTTTTGAGGTATACAACAAATACGGTTGGGTATACTAATTTAAATTTTAAAATAAATCTGTTTTAAATTATGAAACAAACCGCTGTACTGAAGATATAATTATGTCAGTCCTATTACCACATAAAACACCTATATAACATAAAACGCTGCAGAATTGGTTTAATAATACAATGTTTACACTACAGAGTTATAACACGTTTTAATAATTAGCAACAAGAAAAATGTCACCAAGATAGCATAAAAACCCGTTTTAACTGGTAGTGCGAATGTTGCATAACAATGTAATTTATCAAATAATTTCATTTTTCCACCACTAATCGATCAAGAAATACTTACACTTAAGATTGTTTACTTAAGTTCATTAGTACATTATTGAAAATTTAAATGGAAAATGAAATTTCATATTTTATGGAGAATCTGTATATTTCCGTTGGCGGGCGTGGGTTTCCTCATCACAGCTCTCAATATGGAACTTTTCCTTTGAATATATTTTCTGTACATACCAGCCTATTTTTACTAGATGGTTCAGCCAAATAATGCCAATCACCTAGTGAGATACTTGATTAATTAATAGATTACTGTTAAAAGACCTTCAATAAATTATGTTTTAATGGGGAGGGTATATAGCAAATTGTAACATATGAAAACAGGCGAGTGAACAAGAACGTGTGTCGATATGTGTGATAGATAAAAAAGCTATATTTTTAATGTCACCGTGGTCGTGTCCTGTACACAACCCTTTAATTTTTTGTTTCAAGTGTTTCACCGTCGACACGTAGCTCATCAAGTTCGTGGCTGGCATGCCATTGTGTATAAGTGCAAAATGTACTAAGAATGTAATGAACATTTCCACGATTATGTTGAACATAAAAAGCCTCCGTGCCATAGTTTAGAGAAATGAGAAAGGCACAATTGCACCGCTAGGTGGATTAAAACAGGTTTTTATGTTAGTACGTTCACTTATGTGATATACAAACTCTCGCTTACCACTGGTGGGGGCTTGAGTTTCTGAATTAGTAAGATTTTTAGGGTTTTTTGGTGGATGGGATGGTGCTTTATTTTTTCAAGAAGCAATCAATCGTCCTTTATATTAATAGTAAAAACGACTTACTTGTAAAGATTTCTGCTCCGTGTGTCCGATATTCACTCGCGACCTAAGGTTTCGTGGACTTCTAAAACTTTGACTCTAATCGCACAATTTTCGTTCGCGGACGGTTCCTTATCGGACAAAATTAAAGAAATCCAGTGCCGACTGCGCCAGATTACTCCTTGAGTTCTTCCGAGGTCTTTTTTAAAAACGCTGCTCCCAACTGACTGACTTTATTGTTCATGAATTGATTACTTGAAACCTATCAAAATAGCCCTAAACTCCTAACGCAGCACTTCCCAAAGTGCGCGTGGTTGCTAACGTCGTCGTCGTCTCATGCTGAGTCGGCAGGCCGGTTGTCGTCATCCATGGCCTCGATAAATCTGCTAGCAATGAAGTTTTGTTCCGTGGTTCGCGTGGCTGGATAATTTGGATTTCGTCGTTATATATATATATATATATATATATATATATATATATATATATATATATATATATATATATATATATATATATATATATATATATATATATATATATATATATATATATATATATATATATATATATATATATATATATATATATATATATATATATATATATATATATATATATATATATATATATATATATATATATATATATATATATATATATATATATATATATATATATATATATATATATATATATATATATATATATATATATATATATATATATATATATATATATATATATATATATATATATATATATATATATATATATATATATATATATATATATATATATATATATATATATATATATATATATATATATATATATATATATATATATATATATATATATATATATATATATATATATACAGGGTGTTTGGTTCATGGTTAAGAATCTCTCGGAGGGTGATAGATTGCCATATTTGGAAAAAAATTGTTCTACGCATACCATCAAATCTCAACCGTTACAGAGTTATTGAACTTTTTGTGTAAAAAACTTATTTGTTTTAACATACCTCTAACTTTAAAAGTATACTTTGTATTTTAAATGTTTCAGTTCCATTCTAACGGTGAGAAAATTTCCTATTGAATGGTGTTCTCATATCTTTCAAGTAATTAGTTTTAATTACCTTTTAGCTGTAAAGTAGTTAAAAGCTAGTGTTTTTGAGGAGGTTTTTGCTAATTTTCTCGAAATAATGAAGTATGATTATAGCAATATCCATTATCCAAAAGTTGGGTTTTAGGACGATTCATAATTTGTTGTTGGACGTCATATTTCTATCTCTTCTCATTTCTTTGTAATTTCATTACTATACTTTTCCTGTAACCGACTTGCAAGTGCTTAAAAGACTCTAATCTAAAAAATATGCTTTATATCGTTATTTACAAGATTTCATTGGAAAGCTGAGAAAATGTCCTATCAGTGTATGTACAAATATCTTTTAGTTAAGTGTACTAAATGATTTTTTACTAACGAAATAACTCAAAATTTGTGTTTATTGGAGAGTTTTTTAATTATTCTAATTATTAATCAACAAAATTTATCGTTACTATTGTTCATTTGATGCCCCTTAATGTTCTCTATAACTTTTGATTTGACACTTTGTCTATATCTCTTTTCATTTTGCTGCTATTTAATAGTTAACACAGCATGAGCTCGCCACAAATGTAGTGGGTTCGAAATCGTTATTTTTGCATATGAAACGATGTGATAAAAACGATTTTGCGTCGAAACCAAAAGAGATAATTGAATGGAGTCAAAGAAAGAACTGTAGAACTTGCTAGAATGCTGCTTATTTCCATGATAATAATAATGGTGATGTTTATTATTTACTATTTTAAGAAAATTAACGAAAATGCTAATAATAGAACTAACTTTAAACTAATTTACTTTAAAAGAATACTAAATTCACTTAACTGAAAGGTATTACTACATTTTTCACTGTAAATTTTCCTGGCTTTCGAATAAAAAGAAAAACAGTACAATAAGTGTTATAATTTTTCAATTAGAGCTGGTACTAGTGAAAATGAGATAAAAATATCAAAGTTGAATAACCCAAAATCATGAAAATAAGAAAAGGTAAGTGTATCATGTCAAAGAACGAATTAAGCAGCTCATCAAGACTAACAATCTGAATTATTAAAATGATGAGGTTAACTATAAGGATTTTCGAGAAATGAACGAAAAATCGTTCAAAATTGTTTGATTTTCAATAAATTACTTTGAAAAGGCTACTTAAACTCATTAGCTGAAACATGTAAGGGCATTACTCAATGCGAAATTTTCTCACCTTTCGAATGGAACTAAAATATTTAAAATAAAAAGTATACTTTTAAAGTTAGAGGTATTTTAAGACAAATAAGTTTTTACACAAAAAGTTCAATAACTCTGTAACGGTTGAGATTTGATGGTATGTGTAGAACAATTTTTTCTCCAAATATGGCAATCTATCACCCCCCGAGAGATTCTTAACCATGAACCAAACACCCTGTATATATATATATATATATATATATATAATATATATATATATATATATATATATATATATATATATATACTATATATATATATATATATATATATATATTATATATATATATATATATATATATATATATATATTATATATATATATATATAATATATATATATATATATATATATATATATATATATATATATATATATATATATATATAATATATATATATATATTGTTTCTACACATACCATCAAATCTCAACCGTTACAGAGTTATTGAACTTTTTGTGTAAAAAACTTATTTGTCTTAAAATACCTCTAGCTTAAAAAGTATACTTTGTATTTTAAATGTTTCAGTTCCATTCGAAAGGTGAGAAAATTTCCTATTGAATGGTGTTCTCATATCTTTTAACTAATTAGTTTTAATTACCTTTTAACTGTAAAGTAGTTAAAATTTAGTGTTTTTGAGGAGGTTTTTGCTAATTTTCTCGAAATAATGAAGTATGATTATAGCAATATCCATTATTCAAAAGTTGGGTTTTGGGACGATGCATGATTTGTTCTTGGACGTCATATTTCTATCTCTTCTCATTTCTTTGTAATTTCATTACTATACTTTTCCTGTAACCGACTTGCAAGTGCTTAAAAGACTCTAATCTAAAAAATATGCTTTATATCGTTATTAGCAAGATTTCATTGGAAAGCTGAGAAAATGTCCTATCAGTGTATGTACAAATATCTTTTAGTTAAGTGTGCTAAATGATTTTTTACTAACTCAAAATTTGTGTTTTTTGGAGAGATTTTTAATTATTCTAATTATTAATCAACAAAATTTATCGTAACTATTATTCATTTGATGCCCCTTAATGTTCTCTATAACTTTTTATTAGACACTTTGTCTATATCTCTTTTCATTTTGCTGCTATTTAATGGTTCCCTACAAATGTAGTGGGTTCGAAATCATTATTTTTGCATATGAAACGATGTGATAAAAACGATTTTGCGTCGAAACCAAAAGAGATAATTGAATGGAGTCAAAGAAAGAACTGTAGAACTTGCTGAGATGCATAATTTCCATGATAATAATGGTGATGTTTATTATTTACAATTTTAAGAAAATTAACGAAAATGCCAATAATAGCACTAACTTTAAACTAATTTACTTTTAAAAGAATACTAAATTCACTTAACTGAAAGGTATTAATACATTTTTCACTGTAAAATTTTCCTGGCTTTTGAATAAAAGAAAAAAAAGTACAATAAGTGCCGTAATTTTTCAATTAGAGCTGGTACTAGTGAAAATGAGATAAAAATATCCAAGTTGAATAACCCAAAATCATGAAAATAAGGAAAGGTAAGTGTATCATGTCAAAGAACAAGTTAAGCAGCTCATCAAGACTAACAATCTGAATTATTTAAATGATGAGGTGAACTATTAGGATTTTCAAGAAATGAACGAAAAATCGTTTGAAATTGTTTAATTTTCAATAAATTACTTTGAAAAGGCTACTTAAACTCATTAGCTAAAACATGTGAGGGCATCACTCAATGCGAAATGTTCTCACCTTTCGAATGGAACTAAAACATTTAAAATACAAAGTACGTTTTTAAAGTTAGAAGTATTTTAAGACAAATAAGTTTTTTACACAAAAAGTTCAATAACTCTGTAACGGCTGAGATTTGATGGTATGTGTAGAACAATTTGTTTCTCCAAATATGGCAGTCTATCACCCCCCGAGAGATTCTTAACCATGAACCAAAACCCTGTATATATATATATATATATATATATATATATATATATATATATATATATATATATATATATATATATATATATATATATATATATATATATATATATATATATATATATATATATATATATATATATATATATATATATATATATATATATATATATATATATATATATATATATATATATATATATATATATATATATATATATATATATATATATATATATATATATATATATATATATTTCTTTTTTTTCTTTTAAATATTTACCGATATTGCAACAAGCGCGGCAGACAACGGATTTGGCGAAGACGGAAATGACTATCGAATATAACGTTTGTTCATTTGAAAGCGATGATTATTATTATCTCCTATCAGCCGTACGTTCAACCATGCGGCTGCGTAGTTCACCATAGTGGAGTCACATTGTTGCTCACAAAAATAATCTAGTTTTGATGTCTTGTGTTATCTTCGAAGTGTTTAAATAAAAACCGTTGAAAATAATTGTAGTACTGTGAAAAAATTGAAGCAAATAATCATAAACGAGTGATGGTTTTTCGTTTTATTTAATCTTTACATTCTTAACTGTACGAATGCGATGGAAGCGACTTAATCGATCACTAGATCTTTTAAAACGTCCAGACGACAATATCCAAAGTATTTTGGACTTTTTAATATTAACTACGCTTCCAGTGATCCTCCTTATTTTAAAAATATGTTTTTTGCTGTCTGTTTTGCAGTTCTTAAGAATGACTTCTCCTCCGGTTTTCGCAAATATTTTCTCTGCGCACTCGACTGGAACTTCTGCATTAAATGATGTGAAAGTAGGATCTACGCTAAGATCACAAAGAACCGCTGAAAAAAATGAAAAATTGCATATCTTTTATATTTACGTATTCCGCTATTTCATTTTATACTCAACTGTTTTCATTTATTTCCCCCTGGATATTGTTGTTAGTATCGCCAACCTCGACTTCGGGTGTGATATTAGATTAAAGGATTAATCATCAGAACACCTTCTTGTGTTTCTTTTGTATGCGTGGCGATATGTCTGCACAGATTTAAGGCTTGGAAGATGCATATTGGCTCGTTTGAACTTATAGGCGCTCATTCCGGAAGTTAAAAACAAATAGGCTACTGTATCAAGCTCGAATTCAGAATATTTTTGTATTTGTATTTAAAATTTGTGTTCATCTGACACTAAGTCTTAATGAACTAAACTAAAAATAATTAACCTAATGCAACAGCAAACGGTGACGAAATTGTGATGAATTATAATCGAGGTTAAAGTGCTCGGCAAGCTCGTTGAAGCGACGAACCATCGCTAAAATCGGACTATTAGCAGCGTAGTTGGTGTTTCGCATTTCGATGTGTAGTAATGTCCTAGGGCGAAGAACACGGGTTGGGGTGTAGAGGTTGATTTGTCCAAGGAGATCGGGAACATCATACTCAGCCAACAGAATCTTTGATATGAAAATGGCCTGCGAAGTATGTCTACGTTCTTGCAAAGTATGTAGTCCTAATAGTCTGCAACGGTTCTCATATGGTGGCAGGTTCAACGGATCATTCCAAGGCAATTGACGTAAAGCATATCGTATAAATTTGCGCTGGACAGCTTCAATCCTTTCACTCCACGTTGCATGATAAGGGCAGCAGACGATGTTTGCAAATTCCAACTGCGAGCGCACCTGTGAGCAATATAAAGCCTTGAAACACAGAGGATCCCGGAATTTGCTAGAAATTTTGAACATAAAACCTAGAAGTCGATTTGCTTTGTCGATGGTCGCTGACAGGTGATTGGTATAAGTTAGCCTTTCATCGAGAATAACACCTAGATCTTTTACGTGGTCAACGCGTTGCAGCTGAGTTCCGGCAATGTTGTAGTTAAAATTAAGCATGTCTCTTGTACGATGAAAACTGATGACAAAACATTTCGTAACACAAAGGATCAACATGTTTCTTTGACACCAATTGTAAAATGTATCAATGAGACACTGTAACTCACGGCAATCGGCTTCATTCCTTATCACAAGAAATATCTTCAAGTCATCGGCGAAAAACAGTTTCCCTCACGCATTAGAACAAAGACCGCATCATTCACGAACAATGAAAATAGTAATGGACCTAGTATACTACCTTGGGGAACTCCGGAATTATTACAAAAAGATTCAGACACGTTGTCACCAATTTGCACGACGCACTCGCGGTGAACAAGGTAGGATCGAAGCCAGTGGCAGAAACTCGAGGTACATCCTAGTTTATCAAGCTTTGCAAGCAGTATCTCATGGTTAACTGTGTCGAAAGCGGCCTTAAGATCTGTGTAGACCGTGTCCACCAGGAGTTTCCTGGATATGTTTTCAATGCAAAACGATGTGAAGCTAACTAAATTCGTCTCAACCGATCGACCAGGGAAGAATCCGTGCTGACAAGGGCTTATGTAATGTTTACTAGCAAAAAACAGCACCTCGTTGATAAGCGCTTCGAAGATTTTCGACTCAACTCTCAGCGAAGTGATTCCCCGGTAGTTCACGATGTTGCTTTTGTCATTTTTCTTGTGAACTGGAAACATAACTGAAAACTTCCAATCATCGGGAAATTTTTGCTGCTGTAGCGACATATTGAAAAGGTGCGTCAGTGGGATCGCTAAGATATCGGAACATTTTTTCAGAACAGCAGACGGCATAGCACTTTGTCCTGGAGCATAAGACGATTTTGTTTTCCGTATTGCAGAAAGAACCGATTGTACTGAAATAGTGAATAAATCCATATCCACTGCACCACGGGTAGCGTTTTCGAGCTCGATGGCAGATGGCACATCAGTCGTGAAGACACTTGAAAAGTAGCTGGCAAATAGGGAGCATTTTTCCGCCGTTGTAGTCGCTACTTCGCCATTGTAGACCATCCTGGACGGAATACCCGTTTCCTTTCTCTTCGTTTTAACAAAAGCTCAGAATCCCTTCGGATTTCGTCGTAAGTTTTGTTGGATGCGGTTCACATATCCTTTGTACAGCAATTTATTGTAACAGCGGTACTCATTACTGGCGAGTGCAAAAAAGCGCTTGTGAATAGGGCATCGACGATTCGTGTACGCACGTAGGGCTTTAGCACGGGTGCGTTTCAGATTCCGAAGCATGGCGTTAGACCATGGAGGCTTCTTGGGAGGTTGATATTCTGTCACGGATTTTTCAACACAGTCAATGAGTAATCGGTTATATAGATCGACTGCAGCATTTACATCAACTTGATCAAGTAGTACACTCCAGTCAATCAGCGATAGGGTGCGACGTAGTGCTGCTAAATCAGTTTTGCGAAAATTACGACGATTCACAGCTAAAGCTTCTTCATATTGTGGTGAACTAATGATGGAAATGGATATTTCTAATGCGGGATGATAGTTATCCAACTCTGGAAGCTTCACTCAAGAACACTCAGGCGAAGCATTCTCACTGACGAACACAAGGTCAAGAAAACGGGATTGATGGTTGGAAATCGTGCTTACTTGATTTAGTCCGTGAAAAGCCATCCCGTCCAGAAGTAAGCGGCTGGCAGGATTTGTTGTCGAGGATAACGGGTATCCACGTCCAGAAGAAACCCACATCAGTTCTGGTTGGTTGAAATCACCAAGAACTATTATCACATCGTTTGCATCTGCCTGATAAGAAGCGTGTTCTATAGAGTCGAGATGTAGCTGCGTAATAGTGCAGTCAAGTCGCTTTTCTGGAGGAATGTAAACAGCTCCAATAAAGTAGCTCTTCGTCTGCGTAGTAATCTTCGTCCAAACAACTTCAATGCTTGATGAACTATCCACACCAAATTCACAGGAGGCTACCCAAGCAGCACTTGCAACATGTTCTAGAAAAGCAATAAAAGTTATATGTTGCATTACAATGACAACCGAATTGCAAAAAACATGACTGTTGCATGTGTGAAACACAGCTGCTGCACGTTACATCTTAGTTATTTATTTGTAGTGCTAATGTTTTGTGAAACAATCAACTTTGACACATATTATTGATGTTTTTTGCAACGTGTTTGTGACTCTACTGCACAGCTAAAACAATTTTGTTGCAACCATCATCGCGAAAACTGGAGATGACATTATTATTCAACTTGTCAGCAAATTTGATTCTGGATACACTTATAAAACTTTTACTCAACTACAGTTTGTAACATAGTAGAAATAAAAACAACCGCCATATTTATTGATAGAATGAATTCTTTCTCGATAAAAGTTGCTGACTAATAGTTAATATGTATAGATTTTTTGATCGGAACTCAAAATTTTCATCATTAATATGCTTCAAATTTTTGATTACTCTCGAAAAAAGCATATTTGAACACAGTGCTTTGCGTACGATAAATAATTAACAAAATAAGTATAAAATTTATTGAGTTTATATCAACGTTGTTTTAAGGCCCTTTAAAAATATCGAAGTATTTTCAAAAATTACTCGATTCATTTTTATTGGTTATACATTTTCACCCACATTACTGATATTGTCATATTTGAGTGTGAACATAATATTTATACTTTGTTTGCATAACAATTTCATGAAACACATTAAGTTTCATTTCCTTTCGACAAAGTTGTTTTCAAAGCAATCGCTAGCATTATTGCAACAATCTTTGTTGTTATTATGAATCATGGTACTTCATTTGGAACAAATGAACATGTTGCCTATAAGCTCCACCCGTTGCGCTTTTTTAATTTCATAACAGTTGAATAACGCTTGCTGCAGTCATATTTTCACAAATTAATGTTTGACATTGGTGTTGTAAAAACAGCTTATCAACATACCGTGTTGCTTGGGTAGTGCGGAAGAAACAGCGATCAAAACTCCCCCGCCGCGACCATGAACACTGTTATGTGCGCTTCGATCCGCACGATAAACCGCATAAGAATCCCCGAAGAGCTGCATCGATGTAATACGATCATCAAGCCAAGTTTCCGTCAGAACATAAATATCGTAGTCGCCGTCAAGAGCAGCCAAGTACAAGTCCTCGATTTTCGTCCTTGGCCCTCTGACGTTTTGGTAGTATAGCCGTAAATCGTCAGCGCCACGTGGCAATCGTGCCGACATGCTGAAGGGGCGTGATGTACCCGATGGCATGCTAGAAACCAAAAGGTTTTCAGGAAGCGGATCGTCATTTAAAGCAAAATACTCGCCTGAGAAGGGAGTTCGGAAGACCCCCTCACG
Source organism: Topomyia yanbarensis (assembly GCF_030247195.1). NCBI lineage: Eukaryota > Metazoa > Arthropoda > Insecta > Diptera > Culicidae > Topomyia > Topomyia yanbarensis. Next base: position 295,052,260 of record NC_080671.1, on the reverse strand, counting down.
ACCTCCGAACGCAGGGCCGGGACGACTGAGCTGGTCGCTGGCTGGTAGCACGACTGCGTCGGAGCGCTCGGTGGCTTCCGTAGTAGAGTATAACAGGCGTCCCGGTCATGGCAGCGCAGCGTGAATTTGTTTGTGCAGTCTCGGCGATGGTGGCGAAATTATTCTTCATTCAAACAACGGCAAACTGTCGGAACGAGTTGTACCCAGTGACATGCGTCCCGATGGTGGTTGAATTATTCCGTCATAACTGATTGAACTGATGATGGTGAAGCAGGTTGATGAGTATCGGCCTGAACTGGCGACTGATCTGGCTGCGGATAGAGGGGTTTCCAAAAATTTCCAGTTGATACGGTGCGATTGCTCTTGAATTCGCGGAAAAGAATTCCTACGGGCCATGTTGAAGCAGATAGGGCTCGCGCCTTGAGCTCAGGTTTGATTCCAACTTTAAACGAGATGAAATTCATTGTGCTTACGTCACGATCCTTTGCAACAAGTCTAACGACTTCCACGTCATCGGTGATAAGACGCTGTTTCGCCAGAATGGAAATTTGGTCAACAGAAACATCGCGTGCAATACGTGAGAGGTAAAGCCAAAACTTTGGTGTACGATCAGCTACTGTTATCGTGCCAAAAGATGATGAAATAGGCATACCAGTACCACGTAATAGAGATGAGACATCAGATTTAGCCCCATCTTTATTCGGGAAAAGACGGCGAGCTTTGTTACGACTGGCTTCGGCAAATGGACGTTGAGTAGTCTTCGGTGTCAACGAATTAGAATTTATAAGGGCCGTAACATTCGAACGAATCTCCAACTTCAACTCAGTTAGTACCCTTAAGTTGTTCGACAATTTGGTTGTGTGCACCTAACACCGCTTCCTGTCCAACCTCACAGGCAGCTGAGGGATTCCATGAGAAACCGGCCGACCGCAAAATCGTCGATTCGAACGAAACTTTGCAAGTGTGTTCACTGTATGAATCTCCATGATATTCTCTGGCAATTGGAATATTTTGATACAAGAGCAATTTTTCAAAAGGGCGTAAACGTTTCTACGTGCATGAATTTCAAAATTTTTTTGTTCGATTACTGTATTTTATACAGTAAAACTCTTTGAGAACAAGTTACAGGGAATGAATACTTCTGTCTGTCAAAAATATACACTGAAAAAAATGTTGTGTTATTTTTCAAAAAAACAAAAATTTATGATAAAAATTTAAATGGCGAAAAAACCCATTTTTTAATTTTTTATATTTTGTTACCAAAAACCTAAAGAGAAAAGAAACATTTTGAATGTGATTGCATGATGGAGAAAAAATCGGTAAAAAAGTTTTTCTACCAATAACTTCGTACATGTTTTTAAATTTCATACTAGTTGACATACAAAATTGTAATTTTATTACAGAATATAATTCTAAGCACCATTTAAAATCAAAATGCGTTTAGTAAAAATCTTCAAAGTTTTCGTGATATTTGAAATTTTGCTCCTTCAAAACAATTAATTCGTGTAAATATGCTCTTTTTAAAAGTTATTCGCGTTACCCCATCATAAAATGTGGAAAATTTAATGTTAATCGTTTTAAAGACGTAAAAGCAACTTTTTTAGTGTATTTGGATCATGGAGAAGCTTTCTATAAAAAAGTTTTCCTGACAACTTTTGACATATTTTATAATTCTTACTATTTGCAGTCAAAAATACAATTTTCTTTTTGAATATGATTCTAAACGCCATTCTAAATCGAAATGCTCTTAACAAAAATTTTCTAAAATGTAGCAGTTCTCGAGATATTTTAACTTTTGTTTTAACAACACAATTATTTTGTTTTATTACGACCTTTTCATAAGTTAGTCGCGTTTCTCCATCAGCAATAATAGGTTTTTCAAAAGGTCCGTAAACTTTCGTGCAACTTTCTCTTTGACATGAAGGCGATATTGTAAACCATTTGAAAGTTACATGAAAGCAACCAAAATATATTTCAACCATAGGGTCTGATGATTAAACTATACATATAGTTGAATCATATTTTGGTTGTTTTCATGTAACTTTCAAATGTTTCACAATATCGCCTAGATGTCAAAGAGAAAGTTGCAGGAAAGTTTACGGACCTTTTGAAAAACCTATTATTGTTGATGGAGAAACGCGACTAATTTATGAAAAGGTCGTAATAAAACAAAATAATTGTGTTGTTAAAACAAAAGTTAAAATATCTCGAGAACTACTACATTTTAGAAAATTTTTGTTAAGAGCATTTCGATTTAAAATGGCGTTTAGAATCATATTCAAAAAGAAAATTGTATTTTTGACTGCAAATAGTAAGAATTATAAAAATATGTCAAAAGTTGTTGTTAAGAAAACTTTTTTATTGAAAGCTTCTCCATGATCCAAATACACTAAAAAAGTTGCTTTTACGTCTTTAAAACGATAGAGATGGGCGAAACAGTTCACTTCGCAGAACCATTCCCGACTGAACAGTTCTGTAAAAAGAACTAGTTCAGATGAACCGTTCTTCCGTTCAGCTGATATTTTACTTGTATCTAGCGAATGTCTCTCAAAACATTCGATTCTTGGAGAGGAACCAAACAGATGGTGCCCAAACTATTATACCCCTGTATGCTTAACAAGTTCATCAAGGGTAGCGATTTCTTCATGATGTATAACTAGAGAAATAGAGAATGTGATGAGTCGTTCTTCGCCGGTTCCATTCTCGGAGAGCACAGAGAGCGGTTTGTGGGACGGCAAGTCGGTTCATTTTCATTCGTTCACCTAAAAATCGGTCCGAGAAATTCGCCAAACGGCTTTGGGTCAGGTTCAGTTCATTCGCTTTGAAGAGAATTGTGAACTACCGTTCTTTTAAAAAGAACTTCCGTTCGCTCATTCTCTTCGAAGAACCAGTTCACTTGAACCGTTCGCGAACGAATGGCCCATCTCTAGTTCGAATCATCTAGCATGATGGAATTTAAACATGATTTTAGTTTCAATATATATATATATATATATATATATATATATATATATATATATATATATATATATATATATATATATATATATATATATATATATATATATATATATATATATATATATATATATATATATATATATATATATATATATATATATATATATATATATATATATATATATATATATATATATATATATATATATATATATATATATATATATATATATATATATATAACAAGTGCAAATCATCTTTCAAGATGCGCCGCATAGTGGTACCACTGACCCCAAATTGCTGCGCGCGACGGCGATACGACTCAGTTGGATTTTGCGCGACGCTCTCTCTGACCGCGTCAACCAGTTCATTGGAACGTATTGCACGTCGATGAACGGCATGGGGTCGATCGTTCACTGTGCCATGTTCAGCAAAATTTGACACCCACCGACGAATAGTCTTGGCACACGGCACGTGTTCGCCAGGGTGTTTTTGACCATATGCCCGCTGAGCTGACACAATGGAACTACCATTCGCCGCGTATAACATTACTACCTCCGCCCGCTGTTTCGATGTGAACCGAATCATTGATTGTATTGTACATTTGATGAATTTATACACCGTCACACCACCCATAGATAGATTTTTATGAACTATGCAATAAGTTGCAAATGAAGATTTCGACTGTTACGGTGTATATAAGATTTATTTTAACGGCTTTGTCAGTCTTTTGATAAATAATGGAACGAATTTTAATATTTGTCCGACGTTTCGATGCTTTTTGGCATCATCTTCAGGGGAAAAATATAGTTCGTCCTTTGTCTAAATGCTTTGATAAGCTGAATGTCTGAGATATTGTTTGTTGTTCGTACATCTGTGCGTATAAGTCGCCTAATATCAATTTTGGTTGAACCTATTATTTCGATTATTTGCGCCCTGTTGTATCTACTCCTTGCGCCTTAAAATTCGTTCCATTATTTATCAAAAGACTGACAAAGCCGTTAAAATAAATCCTATGCAATAAGTTTACTAAGGGGCCATGCATAAATGACGTAGCATTTTGGGGGGTAGGGAGGGTATACCAAATTTGTGACGAAGTGTGACGAGGGGGAGGGTAGGGTCAGAAGTTGTGCGACGTAGCATTAAGCTTAAAACCCATTGTTTAGAAAAAATAAAAATATAATGATCCTCCATTTCCTAGAGAAATGAATTTAAATTCAAACAAGTTACTTTTGATGCGGTTTGTATTGGAAATAATTGAAAAACATATGCATTTTTTTTTTCGTCGCCCAGGCGCTTTGCATGGGACGAAGGGGAGGGGGTAGGTAAATGCTACGTTATTTACGAGGGGGAGGTTAGAATTTTGTGACTAAATGCTACGAGAGGGGAGGGAGGGGTTAAAAATCGCCGGAAAAAGCTACGTCGTTTGTGTACGGCCCCTAACACCATTTACAATGCTAAAAATCATCACCACCCCTACGGCCGAGTGGATCAGCCAAGGTGTGGTGTATGCGTCGGCGCATGTCAACTCAAAGTAGGCGAATATCCCATCCGAGCGATACACCTATTACATTTAACATGCCCTATCATCATGCAAACAAGCTAAACGTACATGGTCGTTACGCTGTTTGTTCTGCGGGCAGATCGGCATTCTGCTTTGTGCGGCAGCAACCAACCCAATCGGGCTGGTATCGGTCTGCCTAGGCACAGGTACAGTGAGATACATTTTCCATTCCTCTTTGTGCGGATCTTCCACATGTTCACTTGCTACCGACGGTCGCTCTCGCAGTCGAAGATGGACGGTATCGATGTGTTTTACAATTCACCCAACTCTGGTCTATCTCTCATATTGCCATCGCTCGCAGTACATGCGTAGTGCATGACTCTGCCTGTCGCTTGCAGTGCAGACCAGCGTAAGCAACTTTTTACCTACGTTGGAATTTTCAATAAGTTCGGACTGTGTCTTATGATGCCATCGCTCGCAGTACATGCGTAGTGCATGACTCTGCCTGTCGCTTGCAGTGCAGACCAGCGTAAGGAATTTTCAATAAGTTCGGACTGTGTCTTATGATCCCATCGCTCGCAGTACATGCGTAGTGCATGACTCTGCCTGTCGCTTGCAATGCAGACCAGCGTAAGCAACTTTTTACCTACGTTGGAATTTTCAATAAGTTCGGACTGTGTCTTATGATGCCATCGCTCGCAGTACATGCGTAGTGCATGACTCTGCCTGTCGCTTGCAGTGCAGACCAGCGTAAGGAATTTTCAATAAGTTCGGACTGTGTCTTATGATCCCATCGCTCGCAGTACATGCGTAGTGCATGACTCTGCCTGTCGCTTACAGTGCAGACCAGCGTAAGCAACTTTTACCTACGTTGGAATTTTCAATGAGTTCGGACTTTGTCCCTCATAAGTTTGCATGACACGCATCTGATGTACCGGCATATAGCTAGTACTTGTCACAGACTATGGCATACACTTAGCATTTTTTTCGCACCAGTGTAATTGCCAACACATGCGGTGTTTACACTGCCTCTTGTATGTCAACTCTGCTCGTGTAGCTCAGCGTGCCCAAACCTGTGTAGGTACTGTCGGAAACAGCCATGGCCTGACAGGAATTGTGTCAGATGGAAGTGAACTTCCCCATGGGGTCTTCCCACCCAGCTAGATATGTTGGGTATCAGCCGGTGGGTCCACCTACCTCTCGACGAGTTGTCCCATTCGCGTTGCCATCTGGCGACCGAGGTCACCCTGGCACGCTCACGGACTCCCCTATTGCCACGCAATTCGAAACAATCTTCGTCTTCCCGGATGACCAGCCCGACTGGCATCATACCCGCTATCACGCAGGATGCATCATGTGATACCGTGCGGTAGGCAGATATCACTCTGAGACACATCAAGCGATAGGTGCTCTCCAATTTGCGACGGTAACTGGTTACTCCCAGTGCCCTCGCCCAGGACGGTCCACCGTACCTAAGAATAGATACGGCGACACCGGCCAGTAGCCTGCGTCTACTGGCGCACACCTTGGAGCTGTTGGACATCATTCTCGATAATGCCGCAACAGCCACCGAAGCCTTCTTGCACGCATAGTCGACATGACTGCCGAAGGTCAGCTTGTCGTCTATGATGGCCCCAAGAATCTTCAGACTCCGCTTAGAAGTTATCTCAACTTCTCCCGCTTGGATAACTGCTTGTTGTGCCGACTTGCGGTTATTGACAACAACCACCTCCGTCTTGTGATGGGCGAGCTCTAGGCCTCTCGCGCTCATCCATTCCGCCACTATGCTTATCGCGTGTGTCGCCGTTAGTTCTACCTCTGAGATTGACTCCCCGTAGACCGCCAGGGTGACATCGTCGGCGAAATCGACGATTTTCACACCCGGAGGGAACTTTAGTCTCAGAACCCCGTCATACATAAGGTTCCATAGTACCGGGCCCAGGATTGAACCTTGCGGAACTCCTGCGGTAATAAGAACACTTTGCTGACCGGCATCGGTCTCGTATAATAGTACACGGTTCTGGAAGTAGCTTTCCAAGATCCGGTACAGGCCCACCAGCAGGCCAAGCCGGTGTAACGAGAGCGCGATGGCATCCCAGCTTGCGCTGTTGAATGCGTTCTTCACGTCAAGTGTCACTAACGCGCAATATCGAATGCCCCGCCTCTTCCGTTGGATCGCTATCTCGGCAGTCCTTACCACTGAGTTGATAGCGTCCACCGTGGACTTTCCCTTTCGAAAACCGAACTGATTACTTGACAGGCC